>NC_056736.1:121965987-122265987 GCF_019279795.1 Protopterus annectens | reverse complement strand
GTTCTGGACGTCTGAGACATATATGTAAAGCATGAGGGGCCACATCACTGACACTTCTGTTACCACACTGGTGACACATCTGCTGCTTGAGGTGCTGTCACACACTGCGATTGCATGTTGTTGGTCTGTGATCCCATTTGCAAACCAGGTGATAACACAGGATATGATATTCACCTTGGTTAGTTTCCCACTGACAACAAATGCTGGATTGCATTGAAGGCCTTGGCCAAGTTATGATAGAATGTGTGCGCATGTTCAGTGATATATGAATAGAGACATATTTGGCAACACTAAAAATGTTATTCATGTGAATATAAGGAGAAGATATCTAAACAAAGTAGTATTAAGAAGAAAAGACTAAGAAAAAGGAGATGTGAATAATTGATTCATGGATTGTGAAAGGGATACAAGATAAAAAAGAAAAGGAAACATTTTTATGCATTTAGCATTTAAATCAGAAGGAAATGTTAAATTCATACAAGAGACTCATATGTTAAAGAATGATTGGAGGCATGAGAGGGAGAAAAAATGGATAAAAACAATAATAGCATCAGGTAGTGAAACAAATAGTAAGTGGGTGGCTATTTTAATTAAAAATTCATTTAAAGAAATTAGTATACTTCAGGGCTCAGATATAAATGGAAGTTGGTGCTGTTTTTCAATTAAAAGTTCTAGTTTACAGAAACCACTTCCTTTCCTGAATCTGTATAGTCTGTGTGCAAAACACTAAGACTTTATCATGGAAATCTATAACATTCTAATTAGATTTCTAAACTATTACTATATTATAGGAGGTGACTGGAATGCTATAACTGATCCCATAACAGATAGAACAAGTAGAAACAAAACTTGTAACACCTAGGCCTGTTTAGCAATATAGTAAACACTCAGTTAATTGGCACCCATGGGGATTGGTAGATGCTGGATAACTATAATTTCTGGTTGCTTGAGAGTTACTATTAAAAATAAGCCTGACTAATACTGTACCCTATAATATTTGTTTGGTATGACTTGTCTGGTTGAGGAGAGAGGGAATTTATTCCTATCTTCCTTTTTAATACTCTTAAACTCTAAAAACATGAGGTATGTTTCTGCTTTGGGGAAAAAGAAAGTACAACACATGAACATTACACTGTGTTTCTTTGATTTTTTTTTTTTTTTTTTTTTTTTGCTGGTTGCTTGACAGTGCTGGTTGCTTGAGTTTTGGTTAACTGAAAGTTTACTGTAAATGACCTAATAAAAGACTTTAACTTATTTGACCCATATTGCTATCATAAAAAAAACTGTCTGCAACAAAACAACAAAATTCACATACTATTCTCATCGTTATAAATCTTGGTCCAAACTTGACTTCTTTCTGATACCTGAGAATTTCTTTAAGGGGCAAATAAACTGCTGTACAGAACCTAGGTTCTTAGACCACTTGAAGATTACAATTAAAATAGTGGACCTAACGATCTTTAACTAAAAAAGAGCATACAAACTGGTCCCTAAAACAGAACTTGCTACAGAAAAAAAGATATAATACAGCAAATTAATAATATATTAGTGGAAGTTGAGCATGACCTAACACTGACTGATATTCCATATGATATACAATGAGCAGCAAGCAAAACTAAAATCAGGGGAATTTTAATAAAGAAAGCATCATACTATAAAAATATTCAAAGAAAAAGAGACCAGAATTAAAAATAAAATAAACAAACTAGAAGAGTCAATCCATAAAATCCAAACTCATTATTAGAAGACCAAATGAACAACTTACAAAAAAAGTATGTATCATGCATGCAGAACAATTCTCCTTCTCAGAAATGAAAACCCTAGAAAGTATTCAGATTGGGCACAAACTCTATCAATATTATTGGTGAGGTTAATTAATGCAAACAACAAGGCCCCTGTGATAACAGAAACTGAATTCCAAGGCAATACATGTAATACTAATCAAGAAATTATTAAAACTTTTGAAGATTTATACTCAAACCTATATGGCCCACAAAAATTAAAAGGTACTTATTTAGAAAGGGACCTCTTCTTAAGGAATCTAATCTTCCCAAAGATTAGCGAAGCTCAAAAGGACTCGCTTAGATCTCCCTTTACACACCAAGAAATCCTTTCAGTTATAAATAGACTGAAAACAAGTAAAGCTCCTGGATTCTTATTTTCCAGGTTTGGGAATAAAGTTAAAATACTCCCTGAAATATTTAGGTATCACCTTTGAACATAGCCCAAAACTATTCATGCAGAATAACTTACTAAAGGTTTGATCAGACATTGATCACGATATCCAAAGATGGGGAAAATTGAAGCTAACTTTCCTTTCAAAAGCAGCAGTTATGAAAATGAATGTTCTGCCAAGGCTACTATTTCAGGTAATGCAACAAACGTAATAGTCCAGAAATCCTTTTTTTTAAGAAATTGAATGTAGCTTTATCTAAATTTAACTGGTATCCTAAGTTGGTCAGAGTTAGTTACCAGAAATTAATGCATCCAAAAGAGAAAGATAGATTGGGATTGCCTGATTTCAATCTGTATTATGACATAATATGTGCAAACAGGATTATACAAGTTGCTGACTGTAATCCAAAGAATAAAGAATGGTATCCACTATGAATCAAACTATGGTATAACTATATCAATAATAGTAAAATACTCACAAACCCTTCCTTTCTTGAATCAGGAGAGCTTAAAGGATAGTAATTTTAATTTCTCCTTAAAACACAGAATAATAAGGTTTCAGAAACTCTTGTAAGTTTTAAATCTAACAAGTACGTATATTCTCTTACAATCCTTACATCAGAACCCAAATCTCTGATTAAATTAAGAGATGTCAAACGTGAGCAACTATCCAGTCATTAAGTCTGGGATATTTACAGACATAGGGAAACATCTTTAAAACATATAAGGGATGTTCTCAAGCTTCCAAAATGATATATCATAATGCTAAGGCATAGCAGAGAACTATGTACTTCAATATTTGGTAATACTGAAGCAAATGAAAAAGACATAAATACGTGAATTACATTATGGAACTCACTAACACTAAAGAAAAAGATGCTATCGTACACAAGTTAATGTTTATTCTTAAATACCAATCATCATTATTGTATTCAAAATACTGGACTGAAAAGATCAAAGAATGCTCTGAAAAACAAACCTCTGATTCTATTGAAGCAACACTAAAATTAATCCCTTTCAAAAAACTCATATACACTCAATTAATGATTACCAACAATGCTTACTTCAGTCCAGAAATACTTAACAACTTCAATTCAGAGGTCTCTTCAAACTGTCCGTGCTGTTCCTCATAAACAGCGGAGTTACTCGTTACTCAATATCTTCTGGAGCTGCAAATGTACTTATACATTATGGGACTTGTTGAGAGTTAAACTAGAGAAGATGGGATATGAAAAATCCACATTATTATGGGAATTTGCAATGTTGCATATTAGCCCTCAAAAATTGCCTGTGTTTAACCTACACATTCTACCTACTCTCTTCTCTCTTGTGAAGTTATGTATTACCCAGAACTGGCAAGATCGAACCAAACTATTATGGGAGAGGTTCAGAAGTACAGCAATAAAGAATATATCAGCAAATAAGTATATAACGAATAACCAAAGTAAGCATTCCTATTTCCTAAAATATTGTAGTCTTCTCCTGGATCATATTTTGAAGATTAGCTGAATGTGAAATAATAAGTTATTGTAAATGTTTAATGCAAAATGGCACAAAAGCATTCACCCTCATGAGCTTTGTCACCTCTGTTTTGTATTATGTATCTGTATTGAAAATATTAACTGTCACACAATGTTAATTAGAAAATGACTGTCTGTAGTAGTATTTTTGTATATAATGTATATAGGACATTAGTGTATTTTTGTTATAACACTGACATTTCTCTTGATACATGATTTATCTAAATCCAAAATCATCTTAAAAAATGATGATTGCACTGTATCTTGCATAATGAACGGATCTTGAAATATGCATACAATACAAGAGAAGAAGAAAAATAAAAAAAAAAATATTTGAAAAAAAAAAAAAAGAATGTGTACACATCCTTGACTTTGTGAATGTATCTGGTCACAGTCTTGAATCCTAACACAGCAACAAGATACTCTTGAGAACAACTAAATGGCACAAATCAGTTTTTTTGAGGTCACCTATTTCTTTGTGTCTAAGATGCATGCAAACTGTATCCATTGCCTTACAGCAGAGGTTGCATAAAGTTGTGGTTCTATAATTACACTTGTATTTTTCCAATCATCTCTTGCATGCTTGGAAAATGGTCACTGTATTCCATTCCATGTGGAAAACAGCAGTATTCAGACTTTGGTTTAATATGATGCCTAGGGGAGTGGCTCACTGTTGAAGCACATGGAGAACACAGGCTGGAACAGGGATATACCTGGTTTAGATCCATATTTAATCATGTGTGTGTTCATATATGTGTGTTCATATATTACCTATAGTCACGTCTCAGGTTGAGCATACCATGATAAAGTATACTGGATTAACAGTGGGACTTATTGAGAAACTTGATTGTATGTGTGCTGTGATGACTGTCTGCTACACAGCTGACACTAAACATATCCTTATTTAAGCTGGTGAGTGGGGCATCTGTATGTCTCACTATACAGTCATCTATTATGAAAACATTTGTGATACATGCCCATTGCCTTAAGTACATCTGTGGTGAGACAGTGGTGATATTTCTTATGTGTGTTTTCTGCATGTATCCTGATTGTGCTTAGGATGTATCTGCTGTTTATGTTGGTTTGTGGGGAGTACCGCTGCACATCATTTGTGTTGGGTCCATATTATGAGTAGGAGTCAAGGTGTGTGAGCAGACAACCTGTTTGGTGTTACCCTTCTAGAAGCAAGAGAGCATGTATTCCAGATTTCTACTATAGGAGGATCTCTTGAAATTTGTACTTCAGTGATATAGGAGATACAGGCTGCTCACTGTACATGAGGCATTATCTGTACTGAATCACAACACCCATGCAAACTATGCTAGCAGGAGAAGCAGAGGGAAAATTATAGGTGATAATTGGTGGTTTAAAACTGATATCTGTATAAAGAATGCAAAGATGAGGGGTATATGTAATCTGACTGCTATTTCTAGGTGAGTAATCTATCTGGTGTACGTTATGACATCCTTCATAGGGTGGAGCAATACCTCTGTTATTGATATGTAAGTATGGAAAATTGCCACTTATTATGCAAGAGAGGTTCTGACAGCTACATCTGTTCTGCTACACAGCATCAGCCATTTTTGTATGAAAAGAATAGTACTGACATTTCTGCATGTATGAGGCAAAGTGTTACAGCCTCTGCATGCAATCCAGAGCAGGTATTAGAAAGACACATTGTTAAAGTCCAGATTGAGTCCAGACACACTAACCTTCAAAACAGATACTTCCGTACACTCCTTCCACAAGTGTGCAGATGGGATTTCTCCAAACACAGATGTCATCTTCTTCTTCCTGTTCTTTTTGATAGTACCATTAAGGTTCACCACAGCAGATCTTCTGCTTCCACTTCTACCATTCCTCTGCATCTTACTCTGTTACACCAAGCACCTGTATGTCCTCTGTCACAACATCCATAAAACCTATCTTAGGCCTTCCTATTTTCCTCTTACATAGCACCCCATCCTTAGCATCCTTCTCCCAATATACCCAGCATCACTCCTCAGCACATGTCCAAACCAACACAATCCCACCACTCTGTCTTTTTCTCCAAACCGCACAACATCAGTGAATACTGTAATACTTGGTTAATACTCCTGTCAATCCTCAGCATACGCAATGCAAATCACAACATCTGGGATTCTAACAACACCTGTTATGATGCCTGTTTTTTGTCAGTGGTACCATCTGTAACCCATATAACATAGCTGGTCTCACTACCATCTTTTAGACCTTCCCTTTCAGTCGTAGTCATACCCGTCTGTTACTACTCACTCCTGACACTGTTCTCCACCCACTCCACCCTGCATGCTCTCTCTTCTTCACCTGTCTTCCACACTCAGCAATTCTCTGAACTGTTGATCCAAAGTATTTCACATCATACATCTTCGCTAACTGTACTGCCTTCATCCTAACCATTTCTCTATCCTCCCTCTCATTCACATACATATATTCTGTCTTAGTCCTGCTGAACTTCATTCCTCACATCTGTAGACTATATCCCCACTTCCCCAGGGTCTAATAAACCTGTTCCTTACTCTCAATACAGATGACAATACCATCCACAAAAATCATAGGCCATGGGAACTCCTATGAGATCTAATGTGCCAACCTGTCCATCACCATTGCAAATATGATGTTTGTGCATACAATAACAGGAATGTCACTGCTATCTGGCTTATGTAGGATGAGGTGACATCTACCCGTCTGTCAGGCCAGTGTGTGTGACCATGGCTTGTTGTGACGTATACATATCAAATAATCTGATATCACTGATGACATCAGCAACATCTGTTGAAGACAATAGGACAGTGTCCCTTAGGCTGTAAAATATTCTCTGTAATATCCACCAACAGCTCATACACATACAGTTGACTACAGTGAGAAATGAACCACTATCTATCTATGTTTACATATTACAAATCAGAGTGTGTAATGCACATGCCACAGCACAAGTCTGATTTCAACAGAACTGCAGGTCATTTTATGGTGGATGACATCAGCAGGCCATGTAGAAGGCAAGAGTTTGGAGAACTGCCTTGACTGGATGTTTGTACAAGCACAAAAACATTGCAAAAGCATGACATTTGAAAAGTCAGTGGGCCAGATTCACAATGGCTTGCACGGAGTCTATGAGTAGAATAAGACTCCATGCAGCCATCATGTCTGATGAGCAATCCAGGAACAGCGTGTAGGGGCGTGTAAGAGAGCTCCTAAAATGTCTCCTACATGGACAGGGCTGGGATATGCAAATTACCTCACTTGCAGCCGAAAGGCATGCAAATGAGGTACATTTGCGATCCAGGAAGCACAAACCTGTCCGAGTAGGAGACGTGTTAGCTGCAGAAATGTACTCAGTTGACAATTGAGTACCGTTCTGCAAATAGCACAATGGAGCCTTGTCATCTCCAAATAAAGGTTGCATATGGTTGAGGAAGCATGCCAATGGCCAAATATACGGCCATTGGAAAGTTTCCCAGATGCAAAATTAAAATAAAAATAATTTTTTTCGGCGATTTCCAATGTTTAAGCGTAGTGCAGTGCCACGCAAATGGGGTGCGCTATAAAAATCATAAAATAAGACAATAAAAGCCGCAAACATGGAATTTATGAAAATTGTTAAATGACAATGTAAGGGAATAGCAGGCTGAAGACAACATGGCCATCGAGTAGGAGTTGCTAAGGGGAGAAGCACAGTCTAAGACATGTAACCAAGCATTAGTAGGCAATCCTATGTAAATGAGTGTTAGGATAGTGAATCGCACTTTTACATAGCAAATGAGCACAGTCAGTGGAGTGTAGGAGTAGGATATGGGGAGGAACAGAGTAGGAGATAGGTGACATCACAAGGGGGGTATGTATGAAAGTAGTGAAGCTCATTGGAGCACAGTGGCATGTGTTAGCTGTCAGTTAGACATCATGGAAAGAGGTGTGTCAACAGGTAGGCCAGGGAAAGCCAAGAAATGGATGATGTATACTGTGGATAACACCAAAGTTTCTTGCTGAGTGGGTATACGCATGTGTGCATGCCTGTAAACTCGAGTAAGACAGAGTGCACATGTGGAAGCATGAGTGCGCACGTTTAAGCTGTAGTAAGCATGTATAAGGCTGTTGGAAGACCTATAAGTGGGTTTGCACTGGTGCGCACATGTTTTAACCCGAATAAGCAAGTTTTAGTCCATCTAAGCATGTGTGCGCGCGTGTGCGCTGCTGTGAGTGTATTTCCGCTTGTATGCGCGTCGCTCCCCCGAGGAAACAGAAAGGAAAAAACAAGCACAACAAATAGAAGGAAGCTACCAGGGAATACTAGTAGAGCTAGCAGGCGCAAACAATCAGAATCAGGCAATTACACAGGCAGAACACTAGCCCAGCCCAGCACTTAAAACTCTGCAAACAACAGTGCAGTTTGTTTCTCTCAAGAGACACTGCAACACTGGAGTAAGCTACTAGAAGTGAAAACTGAAAAAGCTACACTCAGACAAAAAATGCTAGGGGCTGGCATTGCTGCTATAAGGCGACATATGCAACATGCTGAAGGTGGTGACAATGCAAATGCTGCCAGACAACCCACAGTGAGGAGACGGAGAAGAGTGTACAGGCCCAGGGTCACCTACCAGGGGTTACATGAGCTGGAGATAGTGGAGCGCTATAGAGTGGGCAGAGACCTCCTGCAGCAAATTGTTGAGCTGTACAGGCCATGCCTCACACACAGAACCAACAGAGGGGAACCCATCCAAGTGGAAACCAAGGGATGTGTTGGCCTAAGAATACTAGCAACAGGTACCTTTCAGAGACAAACTGGTGATATGATGGGGATATCACAGGCATCAGCATCCAGGGTACTGCACCAGTTCCTGGATGACATGTCAGCACATGTCGGTGATCATGTATATTTCCCCAATTCCCATGAGGTATTGGCCAGCAATATGCGTCTCTTCCAGCAAATAGCAGAATACCCTGAGGTAGTGGGTGCAATAGACTGCATGCATATACGCATCAAAGCACCAGCCGGTGAGCAGGGTAGGGCCTACATTAACCATAAGGGCTTCCCCTCCATCAACTGTCAGGTCGTGTGTGATGCCCAGGATATAATAATGAATGTGTGTGCTGGCTGCCCTGGAAGCTACCATGATTCCCATATCTGGCATCTGACGCAGCTGTACCAGACATTTGCCAATGGGGAGATCCCACATGGTCACTTAGTGGGGGATGCTGGCTATGCACTGGAGGCGTGGCTGATGACACCCATCAAAAACGCACACACACCTTAACAGGAACGCCATAATGAGGCACACGCACAAACATGAAATGTAATCGAGCGTGTGTTTAGGTTGCTCAAGTCACAATTCTGGTGCCTGGACACATCTGGTGGAGCCTTGCAATACTCACCAACTACATGTACCCAAATTGTCATGGTATGTGCTATGCTACATAATATGATTCTGCGAAAACAGCTGCAGCAGGACCAGCATAGGCCTGGGTCAAACAGCCCCCCACCAGTGCCAAGGCCATCACAGGCAGAGCGTGACTCGGAGGAGGAACAACCTGAGCCTGGCCCAGTAGGCAGAAGGAGGCATGCCCAGTATGCCTTGGCCTTGGCAAAGAGGCAACACATAGCACATACACTGGCTCAGTAGGAACCCTGGAAATGATACCTCTCTCTGACTCGCACATATAGTAAAAGGGATGCCTAACTTGACACTACCTGTTTCCAAACATGTATAGGGAGTGCAGTATGTGCATCTGACATAGACAGCCCTGCAGCACCACCTGAGGCATGATTGCCATGTGTTAAGCAATGTAAGGTAGTGCTAAACAGCATTTACCACCATGTAATATATGCAAACTTGATGACCTTGAGTATCATCCTACCCTCACCAAACATGAGGCCACAATATGAAGACAAGATGATCAATTACAACAATTGGCTTAAGTATTGGTGTCAGTGAAAGGGGATACAATGCCTGTCAGCCTGGGATGACATGCTCGACAAGACATGATGCTTCGCTAGGGATGGATTTCACCTATCACGTGTGGCCTTTTGGATATTGCCAAATGCTCTTGTCACCCCCATAGTGCCTTTTTTAGGTAAGGCTCAAAATACAACCCCACCTCCATAGGTATCACAAGGGATAAGAAACTATAAGTAATGCTACTCAATGCCAGAAGTCTAAAATGCAAGATGCACACACTCCAAACTCTCCTCAGCATGGAGAATGTTGATATCTGTGCAGTAACAGAAACCTGGTTCAAGGCTCCGAAGAGCACCCTAGCATTAACAGGTTACACCTCATACCATGCTTTACAGCTGCAAAACATGGAACAAACTACAAAAGGAGGGTGAGTATCAATATTTTTCAAAGATACCCAAACCCCCAGGTTGGTGGCACAGCATGAAGCATCGGAGACTATCCATGTGCAACTAACAGTGGCTAAAACCGTCTTCCAGTTTATAGCCTGCTACAGACCACCCTCCTAAACCCAGGAACCACACTTGGCTGACTGGAGAACACATGAAAATATGAAGGTCTCCCCAAACACCATTATATTGGGCGACTTCAACTACCCAAACATAGACTGGGAGCATTACCCTAGCCCCAACACCTTAGCCCAAAGGTTCCCAGAATTTATAAACCAAAATGCTATGGAACAACTTGCTACCACTCCCACAACAGGGGAAACCATACTGGACCTGATCATCACCAACATGGGGACTCTATGCCCAAGACCAGAAGTGTATCCCTCACTAGTAAGATCAGACCAGAGAGTAATCACACTGGATATTCACATCCCGATCCCAGCCCATGGCCAGAAAAACACAGTGAAAATTATTCACTAAAGCAAATGTCACACTCCTCAAAACTGAGGTGGAATCCTTCACAGCCCCTGTGCCTGTGGAAAATATTGCCCAGACCTCATAACCCTTTATAAATGCATTCTATGAACACCTTCAGGAATGCATGGATCATGCAATCCCAAATAAAACCAAGACCCAATCCTCCAAAGCCAGGCATCCTGTCCGGTGGACCCCATCCATAAACAAACCATACAATACAAGGAGGAAGCTACTATTTGATAGATCAAAATCCCAAAAAGGGAAGGCATCTCTGATCAGTATTATTGAAAAACTACGGCCACATATAAGATCATCTAAGGCCATCTTTGAGATAAAAATTGTACTGGACACCAAGGATAATCACAAGGCATTCTTTACTTATGGTAGGAACCTGTGTGGGAATCCCTAGATATGCTCAGAAGTAGTCCAAAATGACAAACAATACACCAAACCCACAGACATTTCCAACATCTGAGCTGACAGGTTCAGTGCAAACTTCTCCCCCCCCTCCCCATCAAAAGGGCAAATATCTATCCCAGCAGAGTGCTGGCCCCCTGACATCGCAGATGCTCAGGTAACAGCCAGCCTCTCCAAAGCAAAACACACAGCATCAATGGGACCAGATGGTGTCCTGGGCTGTGTCCAACATGAACCCCAAGAAGAATTGAACACAAACATAAAACCACTGTTCAATCTTACCCGTACCACAGGATATGTACCCAAAGAGCAGTGTACAGCAACAGTGGTCCCTCTCCACAAAGGTGGTGCCTCAATGGATACTGCAAACTATAGTCCCAGAAGCCTGACTAGCTTGGTCTGCAAAGCTATGGAAAGAATCATCATGGACCTCAGAAATAAACATATTGGGGACCTACAGACACTGGATCCTACCCAGTTTGGCTTTGTTAAGGGCAGATCCTGCCTCTTAAACCTGGTTGAGTCATTTGAAACAGTCACCAAGGCCATTGATGAGGGGAAGGTGGTCCACACAGCCTACCTGGACCTCGCAAAAGCCTTCCATACAGTACCCTACTTGGTCATCATAGATAAGATCATCACCAGCTTCAGTATAAACCCCTATGTCACTAGATGGGTTGCAAACTGGCTCAAGGACAGAACCCACATGGTCAGAAATGCTGGAGCCATGTCAGACCCCAAACCAGCTACAGGTGGCATCCCACAAGGCTCAGTCCTGGGACCTCCCTTGTTTGGTATATATTTCTCAGAGGTACAGGCCAACACAGAAGGACTGTTGGTGAACAAGTTTGCAGATAACTGCAAACTGGGTGCCATAATCGACCCTCCAGCTGACACAAGCATCCTACAAAAGGGCCTCATAGAAACAGACAACTGGTGCCAGAGCTATGTCCTCAAGCTAAACGCAAAACAGTGTATAGTCCTCCCCTTTGTCAAAAACTAAATGCCCACAAATTACCACATAGGTGGTAACCCATTAAGTATTTAAGAAGTAATAAGGGACCTGGGCACCCAAGCTGATAGCAATCTCTCATTCGATAACCACGTGGCCAAAGTGTTTAGAAAAACATTTCATAAAGCCCATCTAATCATGAAGGTATTCACATCTACATCAGGGGAGGTCATCGTGCCTCTTAACTCATCCCTCATCAGGCCCATAATTGAGTACAATGCCCCTTGTGGGATGTACCTTATCAGACACCTGCAGCAGCTGGAAAGACCACAGAAGTACCTCACCAGGAGGATCAAAGGGCTCAAACACATGCCATTCGCTGCCCGGTTAAAGAAACTGCAGCTCCACTCAGTGGCATACCGCCTGCCCAGAGGCAATCTCTGTCTGATGTATAAAGCCATGTCCAACCTGGAATCAATGGACATGCTGCACCTCGGAAAATCAGAATCCCATCAAGATACACGCTCAAGAGACCTGAACCTCAGGACTGAAATAAATAGGACATGCTGGAGTGACAGATTCATAACCCAGAGGCTCCCCCCACTCTTGAGTAAACCCCCACTCCAGGTTAGCCAGAGTCCCTCATTGACTCTCTTCAAGAGGAATCTTGATGAGTGGATGGGAGATTGTAGGATTACCCTGGGTATCACTTCTAAGTCACTGTTAGACAGAGGCACAGTATATTAAGCTTGAAAAATGTCATGGCAAACTCCACTTAAAATGTGTGTTGAAAGCCAAACACACTCTGGCTAAGATTATAAATGGCCTAGGGAAGATAGCCTAGTATGAACCTATGAACAGAATCACACACACCAACTAGTACAACTGTGGTCAATGTGGAGTAATGTTTGGCAATGTCCACCCAAGTTGGTGAATACACAGCAATGTCGGACAAGCCTGGTTTAAGTAGGCCATAGCTGAACAAAATGCAACATGCTCATAGTTGCCCAACTGGCCCTTAACCAGTCTGGTCTGCTCAGTATGAGCATTTAAAGCAGTGATGGGACTCAAACCCATGATACTGTACACCATAGTGAAAGTACTGACCCACTACACCATGACAGTATTAAAGTATTCAGCCAGTATGAGAGAATGTTGCCAAGTCTTTGCAAACTATCACATGGAAACCCTGCAGGCACAGCATAATCCCTGTTGAGTTATGACACAAAGGAGTCTGGCAGTAAGAACACAACATGACTTCCAACACACACAGTATAAATGTCAATATTGGTCATGTTCACACACAACCAGAAATGTAGTGGACTCCAGATCACAACATATGGAAAGGTCACACTAGGCATGCTCACACACACAGATAAATGAGACATATGTCAGGCAAAAAACCATGGAAATCCTGAACTGGGCATGCTCACACACTTAGGCCATGTCTGAGTATAGCAGTCAGTCACACATATCTGGCAGTTGTATGTGTTATGCCAGGAACCTCCCATGATCCAGCAATCCACCCTGTGCACACAGTTAAATGACAACAGATACATATATTAATATACTGGAACCCTGTAATGATCAAACATGTTATGCAGATACACAAGTTATTCATAGAAAATGGGAAAGCTACAGCAATAAAGACCTGCAAACAGTAGCAGCAACAAATATTGTGCATTCCGAACATAAACATAGGTGCAGAGGTCAATACTAGGCTGTCTGCCCTAGGGAATTCATAAGCCTAGGCAGAGTGTATTTGGTGTCCACCTCCCCAGTAGAGTAGCCTACTGTGCCTCTGTAAAGTAGGTCACAGAAGGCATCCTTTAAGGCTAGTTTGCTGTGCCTCTGTCAAGCAGGGACACAGTGGAGATCCCAGGGGTGAATTTGCAATTTCCCACCCATGTGGCTGTATTTCGCTGGAAGAGGGTTGGCGAGGGGCTATGTCTAACTTTAATTGGGATTCGATTCCAGAGTGAAGGGAGCCTCTGGGTAATGAATCTGTCCCTGCAGCATGTCCTATTTATTTTTCTGCTGGGGTTTAAGTCCCTGGAGTGTGTAGCTCTAAGGGTCTTGGATGTTATGAGGTGGAGCATGTCCATTACTTCTTGGTTTGAAATGGCTGCATACGTCAGGCATAGAACTCCTCTGAGTAGGCGTTAAGCAACTGAGTAGAGCTGGAGATCCTTTAGTTGAGCTGCATAGGACATTTTTGTGTAGCCCATGACCCTCTTGGGGAGGTACTGTTTTGTTCACTGTAGTTGCTGCAGGTGTTGGGTAAGGTACACCTCAAAAGGGGCATTGTAGTCAAACATGGGCCTGATGAGTGACTAGTAAAGGGCCACAATGACCTCCTATGATCTACATGCAAACACCCATGTGTTAAGGAGTGCTATATAAAGGTCTTTGCAATGACTCTGTCAATGTGATTAGCAAAGGAGAGGTTATTATCTATGTGGGTCTGTGGGATATTGCTCTGTTATGTAGTAGCTTCCTATTTCTGTTGTACAGCTTATATATGGCTGGGGTCAACCAGACAGGTCTCCTGTTTTGGTGGAGTCATGGTTTTATTTGGGATAGCATGATCAATGCATACCTGCAGGTGCTCATACAATGCGTTTGTAAAGGTTTCTGCAGATTGGGCTGTATAATCCTCCAGCACAGGGCCTTTGAAGTATTCCACCCCAGTCTTCACAAGTGCAAAGTCTGCTTTTGAGAAATTCTTTACAGTGATTTCCTTGGCTGGGGGTGGGGATGGGATATGGATGTCCAGGGAACGTTGTTTATGGTCTGATCTTAACAATGACAGTTTTACCTCTGGTGTGGAACATAGAGTCCCCATGTTGGTGATGATCAGGTCCAATATGTATTCCCCCTTGTGGGTGTGGTGACTGGTTGTGCCATAGCACATGGATTCACAAATTGTAGTGGCTGTAGGGTGATGTTGTTGAGGGCCTGAGTAGTATCCCCAGTCAATATTTGTGTACCTGAAGTCAACCACTATAATGGTGTGTGTGAAGACCTGCATATCCTACACTGTTCCCAGGAAAGCCAAGTGTGGTTACTGGGTATGGGGGGGGGGTCTGAACTACACACCAAACCAAAAGGCAGTTTTGCACAATGGTAGTTGTATATGTATGGCCTGTCATGCTTAGTGCAGTGGTACCAACCCAGAGGTGTGTGTATCTGTGATGTATATAGATACACCCCCTACCTGTGTTGTGTGTTACAAGTCCTGTGGTCATGAAGCATGCTATAGAACATAACCTGGCAGTGCCAGTGTACATATGTGACCCTGAACTAGGCGTCTGTTAATGCACAGATATTGTTATCCCCCATACTGAGGGATAGTTAAAGATGAACATTCCTCTTTGGAAAGACTGATGATGTCAGCACCCTATATATACAGAAGGAGAAGGGAAATCATCCAGTAATGCAAATAGCGAGCTGTGCTAATGCGTCTCTCTCAAGTATCATTAGATAGGGGTTTGAATCCTGCAAACGCAGTGTATGTATGCAATTTTCTGTGAAAGAAATGGCCTTTTTGAAGACTGGGATAACACACTAAAAGATGTACATTCCTCTTTGGAAAGACTGATGATGTCAGCACCCTATAAATGCAGCAGGAGAAGAGAAATCATCCAGTAATGTGAATAGCACACTGCGCTAATGTGTCTTTCTCAAGTATCATAACATAGTTAGGTAGGGGTTTGAATCCTACAAATGCCATGTGTGTGTTTGTCACACAGCTTGTCAATGTGTTGTGTGTTTTGCTTTTATTATTGTATGACATATTATTATAACAGTAATTTCAATGCACACATCAGGTATGTGTGTGCCACATACAGATTTGTATCTGTGACCTTTAATAGTTCCTATGCGTGAAGCCTGCCCCATATGAATACAGTTGTTACCTTTGCCAGCATGTGCCGCAGCTTACCAGACCTTAGGCCATACATGTATGTTGGTGACAATGCAGGCTACTGCAGTGATCTGTGTCCTAGGCCAACTATGTGACACACACCCATGAAAGCTTTGATAGATTAATGTGGGTGAGGGTTCATGTCTGGAGTATATGTCAGACATGTTAAAACACAGCAAAGTCTGTGAGTGATGGACACCCAGTGTAGGTGTATGGCAACTGTCGCCGATATCCATACAGGCACCTTCTTGCTTAGGTGATACACTGAGAGATTGCAGAATACCTTTGGAAATGTGAATATCACAGGAAAGACAAGATAACACTTGTCCACATGTACACACCATTACCCGTTCTACATGATGGGTGCTACCACCTACATGGTACTGTTGGAATACTATGTTAACTACATGCCGATGCCAATGCCACAGTTGCGTTACAGCAATACAGCATGGCTTGGACAACAGGTATCTGTCCGTATGATACCCTTGTGGTGGTTAGGTGTGTTATGTGTAGAATGCATTGTAGGCCACTGTATGTATTTGCAGTCGTGGATGAACATATCCGTGGTGTGTTGGCATGTACATGAGACTGCTATATGCCAAAGAGTATTGTTCCCAGGGATGTGTGGGGCTCAGTAAGAATGGCTACTGGTATAGTGTAATACTGCAGGGATATCACTGACACCAGGTTCCTACATCTGTGTATCAGTTGAGGAGACACCATGTAATGACCACTGAATGTCAGGCTGTGTAAGCTGTGTATACTACCAGAATGCAGACCATTGACATTTGGAAACCGTATCACCCACAGCATACTGTCAAACCATGTCATATTCCATGCTAACCATGTTCACAAATGTACACCTGCAACTCAGTGCTGCAAACATCACACATGTACTGTCCACACCCCAACACATGCAGGCACAGGTACACACAACAGCCATGTGGTACATGTGCAGACAGTACACTTTGGGAATTAACACTGGTATATACAAAACTGCAATGACAAACATAGGTAATGCATCATGCATGCTCGAATATACCCACAACAATATCATTACACTGTACTGTTAACAACATGATAATATTACTACAGTGCTATGTAGTAACCCTGTGCATCAGCACCATGCTACCCTGTTCCTGCATCAATGTTACAGATGGCAGGAGGTGGCACAGTTTCATCATATGCACAGGGTGTCTACTTGGTTTGCCAGAGTCTGCCATTGACACATCCAATTGACATGTATGTGTGTGTGTGTGTTAGTGAGGGACAACAGTACAACATGGGGCAATGTTGCTGCAATGTGTGTGTGTGTATGTGTTAGCCCTAAGTGTTAGCATTATGTGTGTGTGTATGCACGCACACAGTTCCACCACGTGGCTGCCATTTACGTGGAGAGCCACAGACTATACCTGCCAGGTCATACAGATCACTGTCTCTGGCCATGGACACGGTACCTGTGCCTGGCAGGGGTGCTACGGACAGTATCAGGTACTAAGCCAGACTGGGTACTGTCATCAGAAGGAGTGGGTTGTTGACTGGACACATGTCCCTGCTGGGACTGTCCAGAGCCACATGCACGTGGTCTTCTCGGACGGTCTAATGACAGCACAGACCCAGCATTGCTGGGGCTGGTACTGCCACTATGGGAGTGGCTGCAGGTTTGTTGTTGTCCATGACGACTGCCAGATGATAATGTTGCTGGCATACATCCACATCGATGCCTCAACCATCCTGCACTGTCCTGGCTCCTGGACATGTAGTTGTGGAAGAGATCTAATGTGTCCCCCCAACGTCTATCAATGACCTCGCTGATGTTACGGATGGCAGACGCAACGTCACGCATAGTGTCATTCATAGCGGTGTGCTCTAGGCTCCCTCAGACCCTGTCTGGTGTACCGTTCTATATGTGCCTGCATTACAGCCTGGAACATAGCTGAGGTTTAAAGACCTCTGTGGGCACGTCTGACAGGGGCAGTATGACCACGGATGTTCCCACGAGAACCCCTGGACATCTGCCTGTGTGGTACCATATCAGGAATCTGGCAATGGCTGCTGTGAGGGGATGCATGTGCCAATGATACCACACTACCCTGGTCAATGCCCACTGTATGCTGTCCCTCAGCTGAGGACATTGGTGACAATGGATGTATCAGCAGGATGACTGTGCACATTGATGGGGTTGACTACTGTGTAGTGTCAATTGGCTGACCAACGACAGACCCTGTCACACCTCCCTGTGCTATTACACATGTATCATCATAATCACTACCCCCAGCAGTGGCTTCAGGTTCCCTGCTGCACTCCACCAGAGCAACATCAGAACCTGTGAGAGGAAGATAGGAAACACAGTTTATAAATGTATACACAATATTAGCACACAGGCGCACATGCACACATGCACACAGGCGCACATGCACACAGGCGCACATGCACACATGCACACATGCACACAGGCACACATGCACACAGGCGGACATGCACACATGTGTACATGCACACATGCAACCAGGCACACATGCACACAGGTGCACATGCACACATGCACACAGGCACACATGCATACAGGAGCACATGCACACATACACACAGGCGCACATGCACACATGCACACATGCACACATGCACACAGGCGCACATGCACACAGGTGCACAGGCGCACAAGCACACAGGTGCACAAGCACATAAGCACACAAGCACACAGGCACACAGGCACACAAGCACACAGGCACACTCCTCAGTACAGCAGATACAAACACAGACACACCTGCAATCCAACACATATACAATACTGTTTTAAGGTGGGTGACAGTATCACAAGGAAAAACATCACTGCACACATGTCAGCATACAGATTATGTGTTGCACAGGAACATGCAGTGCAAGTGTAGACAGTCCTTGTTAATAACAGTATATGTGTACTTGATGCTTGTGTGTAGTTGTTCAGTGATTGTCTTTACCCTGGGAGACAATGTGTACAAGGACATAGCAATGTTGTGCAAGTGTTACAAGCTGTGGGTGCATATATTTGCACACACACACACACACACACACACACACACACACACACACACACACACACACACACACACAAAACACATGACGGTGCTACACAATGACTGCTATGTGTACTTTTGTGGTCGGCAGAACTGGATGTGGTGTAGTAACGTGAGCCATGATCAACATGCTTCTTGTGGTCAGTCAACAATAATAATGTGTGCCAGACACACAGCTAGCATGCTGTACCTGACGTGCAGTAACAGGACTACATCCACAATTACACAGCCACTTGTTACATGGGTTTGTAAGGTGGCCAATAGTGAGCATTGCCTAACATGAATGTATTATTTGTTCAAGACTGTTGCACAAAGACATGATAGGCCTCTATCCCTCAGGTATATTATGTGTGCTGCGTAGATAATAAGTGGGATACTGAAGGGTGGCCATACAGCAGGTGTTATAATTGGACATGTGTAGCAGGCTAATGTGTAGTGTGTATGCCAAACATATGTGTGTTGTGTACATGTGTATCAGGTATGCCTATACAATGTCCAGTACTGTGTTGCCACACATGTGTGTCATGCTCTGTGTATTGCATGTGAGTGAGGCAGCTATTGAGAATAATGGGATATGTATAGTCTCACAGCAAACATGCACAGCATGCATTATGAGTAGGTGTGTTACATGTGCACAGACTACACCTCCATATGACATGCACATGTCATTAGCAATAGTATTGTTATGACACACTCACCAGCATGGATTGGCTGCCTTGCTGTCACTCCAGAGGGACCTGCAAAAATATGAGAGCAATTGCCAGTGGCCACAACTATGCCATTGATACTGTGAGTATGATAAAGTACAGTAGTACAACAGGTGGCTTTCACGGGTGTACAGATTATGCTCAGAATATCAATCTTGCAGAAGAATAGGCAGGTTAACAGCTACACAAACAGTACACATCTCACACATGCATAAACTACCAGTACAGAGAACAGTCAACTGCAGATATGGCATGTTACCTACACGCTCCATTTCAACATGCTGGGTAGCTCCGGCCTCCATGATGACACGTTTGTGGATGTTGCTGTTGTTGGCCTGGATCCACAACACTTAGGAGGTGCTCCTCCACACTGGTGAGGGGGAGTAGATAGGTACCCCACTGTCTGTGGCAAGCTGTTGTCTCTGGATATCAGACGCACGCTGCCAGACATGTCTAATTAAATCACTGCAGTGATGGCGTATCTGCTCGTATGTCCAGTTATGCATGCCTATGTCATTTACCCGACGGACAAGATCTTGCCACAGTGCAGCCCTCTCATGCTGGTTCTGGCTGGTGCTGGAAAACAGCCAACAGTAATTCTGCACTAGGCTCTGGTGGATCTCCTGATCCTCTGCTGCTGTATAAGGTGGGTTTCGCTGAGGCACCATCACCCTGGTAGGAAAAGAAAAATATGTGAGCAAATCATGTGGCACACTTAATATTCTAATGTACTGATATCACTTAACTGCCATATATAGCATCTGTCTGTCTATCAGGGGACACACATGTTTGATACCACATATCAGTGCTCAGCCCACAACTGTCTGACAGTGCCTGCCACACTCCATACAACAAACTAGTATACACAAGCACTCGGCACACTGTGTGGGATACAATGCACAACCTCACACTGGGGGTATGTATCAAGCTAATGGATGAAGAATATTGTCATCCCATGCAATGAATGCAATGCACATTTACAGTTTCAACGGTAATCCACCCTAGTCTTTGATGCCATACCCCTACCTGACATATGTGCACAGTTGTTACTATAGCCAGCATACTGCTGTCACAGAGTATACATGCTGCCAGGTACACATACATACCCTGTAACACACATGTGATTGCGGCCATGGTACAGGCATCATTACACACACATTACACATACATACAACACACAAATGTATGACAACACAGATGAGCATTAACTGTGTACCTTATAGTACTGTGTGCCCCTACTTACAGATACCTATGCATAAGGTATGTAATCTGTGCAGACTACAGGAAACACACCAGACAGTGTTACCAGGGAATGTGAACATACACCATACTGTAGTGTTTAGGCCTACAACATCAGGTAGTACAACAGTTCATATGTGAGCTGGATTCAACAGCAGTACCACTTACTGAGCATACATGTATTGCTTCTGCCTACTATGGGACACCTCAGTTGTACACAGGGAAGTACGGCACAACATATGCCAGTCTACTATGTTTGCATCCCGATAACTGACACATCTTTCTCTGGCCTCACACCAAGGACACCAACTACCATGACAGACACAAACTAACACTAAGCTATCACACCTTTACAGACCTTGCACACAATCAGTGTCACACTCATTCAATGTCACATAGCTGGTATTGCACTGAGTACATGTGTGTGTGCATTGTGTCATAGGTAGGTATTATGCTATTGGCCCTGGGCCTAGGGCAGCCTAGCCATATGCTACCCTGCCCTTTGGGACACATGTAATGTGATTTTACTTGCTCCTGTGAAACGGTTACACAGAGGTGACTCACAGGGCATATTACCTATCTCCATAACATTCATCAGGAGTATGTATGACATCTACTAATAAGGAGCCTTGTTTGTTAATGCTGGGTGGTTTACTCCAGCGTATGGCATATTTGTGTATAGAAACCTGCACCTCCAGCATGTGCTGTTTAGTGCAGTGACAAGGATTAGGGCCCTAGGACATGTAGGCTGGACGGATTGTGAGGTGTTGCCATGGTGGTTGGCCAACTGGTATAGGTATGACATAACTGTGTATGTCCAGCAGTGGTAACCTCTGTGTAGGAAGTATGCAAGGCACTCTAGCTGTGGTTTTGAGAGTCAGTGTGCATAGGGAATGTGTTTGAGGGCATTATCAGTCTTTGCTAGGTATGTCTGTGGCCTTTCCACTTGCTGTAGTTCTCATGGGAGGTACATACTGCATAGGACATTGTGAGGTGTAGAGGGGTACACTGACTTACATTTCACTAGCTGGCACACCTTTTGTTATGACACGTACCATGTACAGGGATTACAAGACTAGTGTGCCACTGTAGATATCAAAAAGGAGGTTATTGTACACCTGTGTCCCATGTTTCCTTCTGACACCTCCAGTGGTAGGCGGGCAACCACCTATGTGGTAGTTAGTGGGTAACATGTTTTGGAATGGGGTATGGTACTGCAGTATCAACAATGGTGTTCAGTCCATGCCTTGATCACCAGGCACCTGTTGCAGTACATCTGCCCCCTTGTCCCCCTCTCTCACTCTCTCTTTATATATATATATATATATATATATATATATATATATATATATATATATATATATATATATACACACACTTCTAAACATCCATTGTTGTACATATACATGCACATGTAGGCACATAGACTGCCCACTTTTCATGGTGGGAATATCACTTCTGAAACAGTTGTAAGACATACCATCCTGTAATGATATTGCACAGTGTTGTGCATAATGCATTATGCTGTCCTCAGGCCGTATAGCTGTAGCAGGCCTCACTGGATCAGTCCCACAGAAGTTCACCAACACATGACATATACCTGCACTGCATGCTGTTTTCAATGCCACACACTACAACCTACATTGATATGTGCACATAGCAGCCTTCAACTACATATGTATGTCCAGCCTTCACTAACAGTTGCAGTATGTCCCATGCCCTATGCACATCTGCATATACATATAGATACAGACAGCTAACACATATGGAGGGTTCACAGTATGTAGATTATTAGATTATGTAGTTTACATTACCTTTGTTTCTGACAGCTTTTTTCTGCTGGCATGCTGGCTTGCATGCTGACTTGCTGGCTTGTTTGCTGCCTTGCTTGCTGGCTTGCTTGCTGGTTTGCTGGCTGGCTTTCTGGCTGGCTTGCTTTTTATTTTTTTTTTGGTCTCTGTCTCTTTCTCTGTCTCTGTCTCTGTCTCTCTCTCTCTCTCTCTCTCTCTCTCTCTCTCTCCTCCAGTTGCTGCAATGATATTATTGCATGTGTGGACTGGCAGTACAGGCTGCTTTTGTAGGTATCTGCACATGTGCATGTGATGGCCTCTGCACCAATTGGTGGCCAGCATTCAGTAATTGCATGCAGCCTGCTGTGTGGTAATTGGAGTTCTCACTGTGATTTCAGGACACTGCTATAAAATGATAGGTTAGGTAGGCATAGGCCTTTCAGTTTTGCAAGGTAGGGACCATGCTGGTTTGCTGTGGATACTGTTGTGTGAGTCAGAAGGTTGGTATATCTCTCATATCTAACGCTGTGTTGTAGCCACTGAAATGCATGTTGTACTGAAACCTGACTGTTGCTTCTTCCAGTTCACTCTTCTCAGTGTGTATGTTAACTCACACCTGCTAATGCTAACACTGTTTACATGGGAGTACATACTTACCTGTGGGAATTGAGGATTAACTGGCATACAACAGTAGTTCTTGCAATGTGTTGCTATGGCTTTTGTATTTTCCCTTTACATTCACTCCTTGAATGCCTGATATTTGTCTTTACTGGAATGTGTTGCTATGGCTTTCCTATTTTCCATTTACATTCACTCCTTGTAATGCATGATATATTTCTTTCAGCACTAAGTTCTTATATGTTTGCTGTGGCTTGGTGGCACTTCATGCAGTCTGGTGAGCCCAAGGTCTGGGGTTTGACACTTAGAGGGGTATTTTATTTTGCTGCTGAGCAGTACTAGGGCCTTGTCATACAGAGTGAATAAGGCACTTTTAAACAGTTGTAAGCAGGAAGCAGGAAGTCAGTGGGGACACCAGCTAGGGATGTGCAGGCTGGGTGTAGGGAAGGTCCATAGCTGCACATTTCTTTAACTGCAATAGCTGTACATATGTTTGACATTTGCTGTGACATTTGAAACCTTCCACCCCTGAGAGAGGGGTGAGGACAACTAAGTATTTTGTACTAACAATTATGAATATCAGGCACATGCAGTGCTTGTGAACTGCTATACTGTCATTAGTATGTTAGATGGCTACATCCTTTGATATTTCTGTGTTGTACTCCTACATAAGGGCATGCTTGTGGAAGTAATTGTACAGCTATTCGCAGAGTATGTAACAGCAGACAGGCTGATATGCCTGTGTGTTTCTGACACTTGCAGGCCTCAGATACTCTCAGGTATATATTTGACCAGCCTCAGGGAAAGGTACATATCAGTGGGATACACCCGTGATATATTTCAGATATTCTGCAGTTGTGACTGTGGGGAATTTTCAGCATATGTATTACTACACCATTTCTGACATGCAAGTAGTGTCTACTTTAACTTATTGACAGTTACCATTATGTGGGATTCCCCACCTTTTTGCCTACTGTTAGTACATTTCACAGGGAGTCAGTGGGGCACAGGTAACAGTTGTTTGCAAATCAGGGACATCCCTGTAAATCAGTCACAGTTGGAAGGTCTGGCCTCTTACCTATTCAAATATGGCGGTGTTTATCCTGCTCTGATACTGTGTGGGGTTTGTAAGCTGCTACTGTAACATTATTACCTACTAGCATGGCTGTTTCTCTTCTCACACTAATGTAATGCAATTCCACAAGAATTGCCAGTAAAGATACACAGAACAAGCTTTGTGTAATGGCCTTCGTATTTTCCCTTTACATTCACTTCTTGTATTTCATGATATATTTCTTTCAGCACCAAGTTCTTGTATATCTGCTGTGGCTCAGTGGTAATTCATGCAGACTAGTGTTTCCGAGGTTCGAGACTGACAGGCGTATTTTATTTTGTTGATGAGCAGACTACAGGCCTTGTCATACAGAGTGACTAAGGCACTTTTATGCAGTTGTAAGTGGGTTTGCACGACGCTTAGCTAAGCGCACACAAGCGCACATCCACTGACTACTGCTTAAAAGTGCTTACTCCCGCTAACACCCGCGCTAATTTCTTTTAAAGAAAAGAAAATGGGGAAATAGGAAAGTGGTGAAAAAAGGGGCACAAAGAGGGAAAGACAGTAGGGAAACCAGCTCAGGATGTGCAGGATGGGTGTAGGGAAGGTCCATAGCTGCCCATTTCTTTGCCAGCAAGAGCTGTGCTTATGTTTGAAATTTGGTGTGAAATTTGAAACCTTCCACCCCTGAGAGAGGGGTGAGAACAACAAAATATGTTGTACTGCCAATTAGAATTATCAGTTTACATGTCCAATGGACATGTGTGCGAATTGGGCAGCTATGTATGGGGCGTAATTTTTTTGTGGGAACAGAGTGCCCTTTTTTTTTTTTTTTTTCAGGTGAGAGTGGAATGTGAGGTACAGGAAGTAGGTATATTTGGGGAGGTAGGTTGGGGAGGTTAACAGACAAGACAAACAAGACGCATACAGGGACAGAGTATGACACATGTGGGGGTAAACACAATTGACGGGGATGGATGTTTGGATATCGCAAGCCCATGAGCCCACAGATGGCAACAGTGGAACTGAGATCCCCACCCATGGGCAGTTACCACTGCACCTTCACAGCCCAGGCCGGGGCTGTGCTGAGGGCTGGATAGGATGGGCAGGCACACCCATGAGTTGCACCACTCTCGCCTTGAGCTGGCGTAGGGGATCAGTCACAGAACGCCTGATCTCACTACGCACCACAGACCGGACCCTATGGAGGGTGAGTGGAGGCTCTCTTCCGGCCACGCTTGCAGAGGGGGGACGAGCCCCATCCCCTGCAGCGCTTCCACCTGAAGGTGGCACAGGGCCACCGGAGGAGGAGGTCCCGGCCTGGGCACTGGTGCCAGGTGCACTTGCCAGCTGAGGTGGGAGAGGTGGGTCCTCTGAAACTCGCCTTCCCTGTTGTCCTATGTTTAGCAGTATTTTATGGCATTTTGGTATAGTAACAAACAACACCATTCAAAATTAGTTCTAACAGCATGCATCAGTATTCCCATTAACCAAACACCCATGAATTCCGACCATTGAGCAGCAAGCATAACACATGCATATTTAGAACAACAGTGCACATTCCAACAGCATGCAGGGTTGATTGGTGGCAACAGGTCATCAGGTTTGGATATGTGAATAGGGCACATGCATCAACGTACATGCAGATATGTATGAACCAACAGGACAAATGTCCATGGGAATTAATTGTGAATGCACATACCCAGTTTGGTGTGGAATGGCATAATTTGTGAAAATAGGGTAGGGTGGAGAAATATTACATTAACAACTTACACTACCTATACATATACTGTACATTCCTAGTAGATGCAGATATATATCCCCTACATGTATTAGTACAGTTTCCTGTATGTAACCTTAGGGATGTTGGTGATGGGGATGTTACTGCTACATTAATATACATTACATTTTTATTCATATATGTTCATATCTGGCTGTGTTCAGGTACAGCATCCTGCTACATTTGATTTATATGAGTCTAGACAACTGTGGATGTTCAGCATTTCATACAACCATACTATCTCCATAATGCAAGGGTACAGCAACATATCCAAATAGTGGGACGGACACAGTCCAGGTTCTTTACTTTATTTAAGACATCACACTCTTTGGTTGTGGCTGTCTCATTCATTTCATTATGTAGTGACTGCAGTATACCTTTATTCCAGACTTATTATAGCTTTCTTGGTAGCTTCAAATTGTCTTTCTCACACTCTCTCACTTATTTTATATTTACATTTCATAATGGTACTTAATTCTAGGCTTTATTAACATTTATTACTGGGTTACAACAATCCTTTCCAGCTGACTCGCTTATTTCATATGGCAGAATTTACAAGGATGTATTTGACACTTGTCTATCCTTTGTTGATTGATTACCACTCATTTTCAGGCTGAAGCAGTTATCTGATATTACAATACAGGTGGAAACTCTATTTGAGACTTGTTTAATCTTTATTACTGGATTGCAATACACTCTTTTCCAGGCTGCATCACTTATCTAATCTTACAATACTAGCAGAATCTTTATTCTAGGCTTATTTCACCTTTATTACTGGGTTACAACACTGAACTCTTTTACAATCTGTCTCACTTATATTCTATAACAATACCAGCTAAATAATTACTAACCTGCCTGGTGGCGCAACCTCAGCAGCCTATCAGCATAGGCTTGCCGATTCATGGAATGAACACCTGCAGCTGTAATATAAATGAAGGAATATTGGAACATACCTCTCCATACTATAGGCTAGGATAGCATTTCTTACATACGTAATTACATGGATACTTACTCAGTAGTGGGGCATTGGGCATTTGGCGGGCCTCCTGGATCCAACGGTTCAGTTGGTCCTCCTTATGTTGCTTCACGTCCACATGGTGGTGATGGACCTGTTCACCAGTCCTCGGAATGCCTGTAGCACTGGTGAGATCATGTGCCAACCGGTTCCACGCCTCTGCCTTATACGCTCTCCATTGAACCTGGCCCTGCATGAGTTGTGCTTCATGATCATGGACTAGGAGTCAAACCATTTATTTTGACTCCTCAACACCCCACCTTTGTGCGCTAAAGTGATTTCCCTCTCCTGCACCTGCCATCCTGACTGCAAATGGGTACCACAATCAGTTATGGTGTGTATTCCCACCTATGGGGCTTATATATGCTGGTTTTCCCACCCTTATCTGTGATTGGCCATTTTGGATATTTATCAGCTTAAAGCAAACCTGATTTGTCATGGTTCTATTTTCATTCATTCCTATATATATGCTAATACTGTATTTCTCAGTACAACTGTCATGGCTTAATGGTTCAGTACTTTGGCTATGGTGCACAGTATCCCGGGTTCGACCCTTGGCATTGCTTTTTTTATTTTACTACTGTCTAGACAGGCTAGGAGGTGTGTCTGTGTAAAGGCGGCTTTGATACAGCCTGCCCAATGTTGCCCACCGGTAAGCTGGTTGGCGCGCTGCGCAGTTCCACGCAAATGGCTTATGCTGGGTAACACGTTATTTAGCTATGAGCACTCATATTACACTGGGTGAAGTACTGCTGAGCTACGGGCACTCATATTAAGCTTGTTAAAGTGCTGCTCACCTCCAGGCACTCATATTAAGCTTGTTAAAGCGCTGCTCACCTCCGGGCACTCATATGCAGCTTGTTAAAGTGCTGCTCACCTACTGACACTCATATTCAGCTTGCTAAAGTGTTGCTCAGCTATGGACAATTATAATCCTTTTTTTATAAATTATTCTGTCGGATTTCTTCACAAATACATGACCCATTTCATTACATTTTACTTAAATTATAGTTTTATATATATATATATATATATATATATATATATATATATATATATATATATGTCAGGGGATTGTTTCATACTTATTTAAATAAAAATGGTGAATGATGTTGTGGGGGCTCGAACCGTGACTACCTCCTCTTTGGCCAATGACTATACCGCTACGCTATTGCTACTTGGCTTAATTTGCATATGTAGATCTTATATGCATTTCAATGTCTGCTAACTGTGGCTGAGCAAAGGGCATACCCGCGCAAATGAGCGCAAATGCGGGCAAACATTTTTGAATTTATAAAAAAAAATGTAACTGCTATTTTTACTTTTTACACATTTTCCGTAGGGTTTAGTCTGTGGGGATGTGTGGTGTTGTGTTCCTTGACATTTCTAAGAACTCACTCGTGGGTATTTACTTTCAGGCCTCTGACATTCGGACACGCCCCCTAGTTTCCTACACGGACCGTGTTAGCCTAGGGTATGATTCAGCATGCCGTCATGAATATGCATGGCATGCTGACGTCATACCGTTCAACTGCAGCCTCCGATTAAGGCATATTAAGTCTTACACGGAGGTTTTGTGAATCCGGCCCAGTGTGTGATACACACTTAAACAGTTCTTTATAAAAGCACACACACAGTTGACTGCAGTGAGGATAGAACCCCTACTTATCTAGGTTTACATACTACAGATGAAAATATGTAATGCATGTGCCACAGCACAAGTCAGATTTTAATAGGACTGCAGGTCATCTTATGGTAGATGTTATCAGCAGGCAATGTAGAGGACAGCATTTTGGAAGACAGCCTTGATGGGATGCTTGTGCATGCACAAAAATAGTGCAAAACCATGCCATATGAGAAGTTACTGTGGGATACACACTTACACTGTTATTTACAGAGGTGCACTCACTTGACTGCAGTGAAGATAGAACCCCTACCTATCTAGCTTTACATACTGCAAATGAGAGTAGTTAACACATGCGCAACAGCAGTTTGATTGTAATATAACTGCAGGTCATCTTATGGTAGATGACATTATCAGGTCACATGGAAGATAACAGTTTGGAGGACGGCCTTGACTGGATGTCTGTGCAAGCACAAAAGAAATGGAAACCATTGCATTTGTGAAGTCAGATTAGGATACAAGCTCCTACTTTTGTTTGTATACACAAATACAGCAGACTACAGTGAGGTTAGAACTTTTACCTATCTATATTTTCAGACTACAGATCAATGAACGTAATGCACACAGCATATCTCAAGTCTGGGTTATGTAGGACTGCAGGTGAAATTATACTAGATGACATAACTAAGCTATGTGTTCAACAGTCTGGGAGGCCTGCACAGTCACATTGCTTCACAGTGTCATCTAAAGCTAGTAGCCTACCAGATGAATACTGTTGAGTAGGCTAGCTGTGTATCAAAAATACCTTATTGACCCTATTTGTTTGTTTGCATTTGGATGAGTAAGCTGAGACTACCATCAATTGGCCCTGTCCATGAGGGAGAACACAACTTGTACAGTGGTTGATATATGTGTGGAAAATTCAAGCTGATCCAGGTTTGTTGTGCTTCTTGCTGTTGTTGCTGGTGGGAAACAAAGGGATGGCTTGTCAATATATGTACATGCACTTATATTGGGCTCTGATTTTGCAATGTTTCTAGATGTAATCTTAGGGGAGACATGGTGTCTGAGAATGATAGGGCACCATACTACTCAACTGTCCAGATTTTCACATATTGACCAGATGCTTGACTTATATTTTTAGTGTGTTTCACACACTAGTTTAGGAGTTTCTAGAAATTCAATGGCAAATCATTGAGAAATGACATCAGAAAATAATGGCAGACATTTCAGTGTCACAGATTATATGCTTCAGAAAATTCATGTTAATGCAATGCCTGTTAATCTACCACCTTTCTACATTTGAAAGTGCAATATTTAAAAATTGTCCCTATTTTTGGGACTTTGTACCACCATTATTTGTTTTGTGGCTTTGTCCTGATTTCCTCTATTAACAGCTTGAGAGGTACATAGGGCACTATGGACATTCTGTCTGTCTGTCTCTCTCTCTCTCTCTCTATATATATATATATATATATATATATATATATATATATATATATTCTCTCTCTCTCTATATATATATATATATATATATATATATATATATAAAGCATATACATGTATATATACATAGTGAGAGTGAGCTATAGCATGACAAGTGTCAAGACTTGCACTATGGTTCACTAAGTGTACATGCATGCAACTTTGCCTTCTTTTTTACTGTTTGTTCATAAGTAAGCAGTATGCAAACACGAGGCAAATTGCTCAAATCTGAGTCTTAATATTATGCAATATATACCTGTTGATACAGCCCACTCCTATCTCTGATCCAGGCTGGGATTTCCTGATTACTAATGGCATTGATTTAATGTAGCCAGTGTTTGTGGTTGGTGGTCAGACATAAATCTTACTTCATCTTTCACTGTTTCTGCACTGTTGCCCTCCATGCAAACTGGCTAAGCCTTATCAAAAAGGTTCAAACATGCAGTGCATTGCAAAATGTGGAATTAAGACAACACAAAGTTGATAACAGTATGGGACACATAGTCACAGTCTATAAAATACAACCTATTGCTAGTGCACATCCAAAACCTCTACTTATATCAGGATTCAAACCCATAAACAGCATTACAGATTTATCAGACAGGATAACTGCCTTAGTCCTTTTGGCTACATAAGCAGCTTGCCAGAGTGGGGTTCATTCATTACACAACTACCTGCATAACAATCTATACTTGTACACATGAGTTACCTAACACATACTATGTCTGATCAAATCTACAGTATTCTCCTGGAAATGTGGGGGATAATAATTGTGACAAGCACCCATTTACCATTGGTTTAGGGGAAGCACAGATGAGTCACTGTTCTGGTAGTTACAAAAGGACAGCCCTGTTTTGGGGGGTAGGGGAACAATCAACATCTACTGTTAGGATACATTCACATTTGAAGTCAGGCACTGCAATCTGAAGTGAGAATTTCTAACTTCTGTCTTGAATGTTGTACATCTAATCTGTTGCAATAGGACTGTATGATGGTTTCATGCATGAGGCCTACTAATTACAAATAGACACATACTAGTAAAATAGTGACATTAGTCACATGTTACTTAATTTTCTGCACAGATGCACTGCTATTTACTTGCATACTTTACCAAGTCCATAGATACAAAGGATATGTCATACAACTCTATAAGACTACAGTGTAGGTTAAGGACCTACCTTGCAAATGCAGTGGTTGACACAACTGTAGTTCAGGGCTGACTCTGTCTTATGCAAGCAGTACACAGTCAATACATGGATAGGGACAGGTTGTATGAGTTTCCTTGGCATAATTTTTAATCTATGTATGTGAGAAGGAGGAAGGTATTAGTCCCTATGTTGGTAAGTGGTCAATGATGTGGTATACCTTGTCTCTTAGCCAAAGCAAGGGCATACTGGGCATGCCTACATCTGCCTACAGGGATAGCAGCTAGGGATTCTTCCTCTGAGTCCTCCTGTGACTATGACTGTGATGACCAAGGCAGTGGTGGGGGGATGTGTGTCCCTTCCCCTTGCTGATCCTGATGCAGCTGTTTCCACAGGATCAGATTGTGGAGCATAGCATATAGTATAAACACTTGAGTACATATGTGTGAAGTATACTGCAAGGCTCCACCGATTATATCTAGGCACTGGAACCATGACTTCAGAAGCCCAAACACATGTACTATGATGTTCCTAGTTTGAGCATGTTCCTCATTAAGGTGTTTTTCCATTGAGTATGTGTGCATTTCTGATGGGTGCTATCATCCACAGTTCCAGGGTGTAGCCAGCATCCCCCATTAAATGGCCCAGTGGGATGCCCCTCCCAGCAAGCATTTGGTGCAGTTGTGATATGTGCCAGATATGGGAGTCATGGTAAATGTCAGGGTTGTCAGTACAGACTTTGAGGATAATGATCTAGGCATTGCACCTGACCTGGCAGTTGATGGAGTGGTATCCCTAGTGGTTAATGTAGATTCTACCCTGCTCACTAGGTGGTGTCTTGATGTGTACATGAGTGCACTCTATGGCAATAAGGACTTCAGAGTAGTGCTCTACATGGTAGAACCATTGCATATTGCTGGCCCTATTCTCAAGGGTAAGGGGAAATGATATGTGCTCACTGGCATGTATAAGCATAGGATCCAGGAATTGGTGGAGTATCCTGGATGTTGATGCCTGTGACACCCCCATCATGTCCCTTGTTGGTCTTTGAAAAGTACCTGTAGCTAATATCCTAAGGGCTACACATACCTTAATTTCCACTGGGATGGGTTCCCCTTGGTTGGCTCTGGATCTGAGTAGAGGGAGGCAGAGCTCCCAGAGTTCTTGTAATATGTCCCTGTCCACACAGCACTCTACAATCTCCAGATCATGTAGCAAATGGAAGGTTACCTTCAGCCTGAACATTCTTCTTCTTCTCAGCCTAGGCCAATTGTCAGCAGCACCAGTAGCATTGACTTCAACCTCTAGCACATGCAGATGTAGAAGAGCAATATCTCAGTCAGAATTTCCAAGTCTCTTCTCCAGTGTTATTGAAGTATCGAGGGAAAATCAGATTGTAGGCTGTATGCATAGCTTGCACATTTCTTGAGTAGGCCCACCATGCTGGATTGGCTAATTAAGAAGGAATTAACCTGCTTAGGATATACATTTCATGATTTAAAGGTTCTGCTTCATTGCTCGGTAGTGTTCTGTGCCCACTGTTGTGTAGTAGAGCACAGTAGTGCATAACTAAGGTAAGGCATGTAAAATGTTATATTTTCATCCCTGCTGTCATGAAATGTACAAAAAACACTACTGCTAATTGCACTTCATTTCTATAGGCTGCAATGTCAGATAAGTATGAGAAAAGTTGCCATTCCCTCTACTTGAGCCCAAGAACATCTGCACTCCAGTCTAATACCAGACACCTGCCACCACAGGAATAGTTGTGCCAGGTCCCATAAGTGGTGGAGATGAGCAGAGCACAGCTACACTTAACGGGTTTGCATGCTGCCCAACAGTGGTCTGCACTATTAATTGAATGCACCCAGATTTCATTTTTGGATGTCTAGCTCATGTCTGATATGTGGGTGGTCTGGTCATACAAATAAGGTATGCAACACCATAACCATTTGTGTGAAGTGGTGCACTGCTTAAACACACATCAAATGTCCAAAAATAGAACAAAGTCACCTGATACACCTCTCAATGTTACCGACATCCATGGGAAACATAAACACCATGTAGGAGCTTACACGAAGTGAACATCCCTACACAGTTCCTCCTATTTGTGATTCAACAAATCCACTGCTTTTTGCACTCAGTTGCATAATAACCATGTCAACTGCCTAAAATCCAATGGTTAGTAGACGTGTAAGTTGGGCAACAGCACAGGAGCATGATTTTAAAGATACAAGGCAGGGTATTAGTCTACCTATTGTGACATTGCATTATAATCCTCTTTTCCATGAAGATGCTTTTGGACATCCACAATGTAAACATTGCCAATTATATGTATGTTGTTACCTTTTCATGGGGTTTCTGTCCATATTTCTGGACATTTACATGCCCTTGCTTCCATGCAGACTCCTGTATGTGGAACATTTCCACATACACTACCAAAACAGACACTGAGTCTATACGGTTGTGTTTACGGTTGTTGGATCACTCCACCATGTTGTTTCACTTCATTAGCATAAATTTCAGCTACTTATTCTGAAATTTCCATTCCATGAAAGTGTCCATCATTGTGCATGTGCGTGCATGATCATGCACTGCTACACGGAGTTTACTGAATCTAAAACTCACTACTCTCATGTTCACATCGCACCACTATGCACACACAGAAAAAAATGACCATGTAATCTTTATTGAATTACCTCCAGCATATTTACAGAATCCAATTCCAATGATAATATTTTGCACACAAATTAAAATTTTTCACCAAAGTGTTTACAAAAAATGCCACCAGGTATGTGGGTAATATTATAATGAGCATTATGCAGGGTAACAAAGAGGCAAGCAGAGCAACTGGCCAGGTGTAAACTTGCAGGGAGCACTTTGTCATTTATAAAAATGACTTGATATCGCTGAAGTTGTCAGTTAAGCAAAAAAAGCCTATAAGTGTCTATAAGACTGTCCTATAATGTTAAATGTAGTTAAATGACCTTAAAAATTTAAATAAACATTTTATAAACTGCCTATTAGTGATTGAACTGTGATTTATTTGTGGCTTTAAACTGTCAATATTTTTTTTTCTTTCTTTTTTTATGTGGGGGGGCCCTAAATGAGTGTGCTGCCTTTGGGTCTATGGTTAATCATCGAAGAAAACATCCATCAAATGACATTTAATCATATACTAACAATTGGAATTCCTTTTTGTTGTATAGGCTTGTCATTGTAAATCAAATCACTGAACAGTTATAGCGGGCCAAGATTGGGATCGTCCAATAATGCTGTCAACTAAAACTAAACCATAGTAATGTTCAGAAATACAACTTTTAATGTGCACACTGTATAAAATAAAGTACAAAACATCTTTTATATGTTAATAAATAATATTATCCCCTTATAAATGTGCAATCTCAGAGTTGGTATATATAATTAGTGGGGGGTGGGGGGCACAGCCCCCCACATAAGCAGTATCTGATGTTTATCAAATTGTCTTGTGGGTGGCTGCACCCTCCAACCCTCCCCCAATAATTACATATACCAGCTCCATGACTGCACATTTATAAGGGGATAATATTGTTATTTAGTAACAAATAAAAGGCATGATGTGCTTTATTATATAGAGTGTGCACTTTAGAAGTTGTATATCTGAATGTAACTTTTGTTTAGTTTTAGTTGACAGCATCATAGGACAGTCCCTACGTTGGCCAACTATTACTGCTCAGTGATTTGGTTTACGATGTAAAGCCTATATGACTAACAGCAATTTTGATTTGCTGCATTCGAATAAACACCATTCAATGGATGTTTTCTTTGATGATTAACCATAGGTGTGCTGCTTTTAGTGCCAAATTCTCCTCTACACTTTTGTGGGTGTGCTCCATCAATGTATGTGATTCTCACACTTCATTTTAGAAAAATTAGCTAATAAGCTTCAGTTTTTTTTGTATTTTTTTAAGTGTCTAGTTTATTCTCCATCACCTGGTGTGAGCACATATTGCATGGCAAGAAATGCACTTGCAGTGCACCCAGTATGTTATTCAGCATAGCCTAGCACTTAATTCCATAATTTGTAGTTATTTATTTATTTATTCATTCATTGAATTTGTTGATTGGGAAAGACTGACTGGTCACAGAGTCCTCTGTTCAGTAGAGGCCCAGGGAGAAAAGCTCCAAATGATACATATTCGATAATACTTATACAGTGTAGAATAAAATCATTTTACATGCGTATACTTAGTTTAGTAAATAAAGATACTTTGTAACTGTTTATACATAGTATAGAAAAGTCATTCAATAGTATTTTATAAAGCCTACATAGTAACATAGTCACTGCAGAGAGTACAATAAGGCACAGATACAGATTATTGTTTTCAGCAAAGGAAAATGAACATAATTCAATATATACAGACATAAATTTCAGTGGAAAAGTAGCATTTTATATATACAGACCATAAGTTTAAGGGGACCAGTAGCATTTAAAATATCAATAAGCAGTTTCATAATAGAGACATAAAATAGACATAAAGCTGCAGAAAAGCAGCATCCTTTTTGTTTTGGGTTTTTTTTTTTTTTTTTTTTCTTGGTCGTCAGTAGATGGTTCACTAGACTAAAAGAACAAGACCTGACTGAAAGTGTGAAGAAGGAGGAAATGGAAGGGGAAAGGAGATTCTATAGGTGAAAGTGTGGGGGCTCTAGACGATCATGGTGAGTGAAAGAGAGTGCAGAAAAGAAGGGTCATGAGAATAACATGAAAGGGAAATAGATGAAGGATAGGAAGAAGTGTGGAATTATGGTTAAGTCTAGGAATACTTATCCAGGGTTAGTGCAGGGGCAGAGCTAGTGAGTCTGCAGGGGTGACTTTAGCATCTGTTTAAAATGTCTGAAATGTTGTTCTGTTATTAGACAGATAAGTATTGTTTTCCAGGCTTTGGTGACATAGTTTGAGAACTGACTGCTGCACTGTTGAATTTAGGGTCATGGAGGAGCAGCATTTGGGTTGATTGAAGAAATCTATTTGGTTTCTGTAACTGGATTAGATTTGACATAAGCCGGGTTATAGGTTGGAAGTAAGATAGTTAGTGGGGAAGCTCTAGCCAGTTTAGTTCTTTGAGTGATAGACTTTGGTGGGATTTTTATGGGTGATTTACTCTAAGCTTTGGTAAATTGTAATAGCATTGTTCGAGCTTTGAGACCTGAAATGCTTGCAAGTTTGGAAAAGTAGGTGCTGAATAGAGATGTGTTGGGAGTAGTAGGATAGAGGCTAAGTGTATTTTGGTTTGGTCAGTGAGGAAAATTTTAAATCTGTACAGGGAACACAATTTCTGGTGAGTTTTCTTTATTTTTTTTTCAAATATTTTTATTAAATTTAGACATAAGAAAATATTACATACATTCTAATGTACGTTTTGAATAGATAACTATATACAGTATTTACATATGGCCTAATATGAGAAATATTTCACAAGAGAGAAATAATAAAACTGTTCATTTACCAATATACATTCAGAATATGTAAATAACATTTAGTTAAAATTATAAAGAATGAGTTGTTTCAAGAGTTTTTATCAAACCAAGAACTTTGATCCAAGGATTATCAGTCCATTTCCTGGGGTAAATTCTTGTTTCCTTTACATTTATTTCTGTGAAAGCTGATTCTTCCAATAATAATATAAACTCTTCAACGGTGGGTGGTGCAGTTGATTTCCATTTTCTAGTTAAACATTTTCTTGCCACTGCTAAAATAGTCAAGAAGAGATAAAGATTGTTTCTTGTCACAGTATTCATGACATTTACATTCAATAAAATTAGAGGTTTGAATAAAGTAAATGTATCTGAAAATAAAGCTTGACAAAATTTACCTATGACAACCCAATACGTATTAATTTTATTACAGCTATAAATACTGTGTTCCCAATCAGCTGAACATTCCATAGAACATCTCCAACAAACAACAGTGACAGATGATTGTATTTTGGCAACTTTGTTGGGAGTATAAAAAGCTCTGTGTAAGAATTTCCACATAAAGATTTTCCACAATCCAAATTAGAAGTTAATTTCACAGAGAATAGTAGATTTGATTTGACTTCTGGGGACAAATTTAAAATGTGACCTTTATCAATAAATTTACAACATTTTTTTTGGGTATAGTTTTGTAGTTTATTAGAATTTTGTAAAGATTAGCAATTAAGTTAGGCCAATTCTGATTACTGTAAATCAGATTTTGAATATAGAAAATAATCTTAGGTTTAGTTTTAATTGAAGAGTTATTTATTATTCTATAAAGATATTGAGCATGAGAAATAATACTATGTAAAATAATACAGTCAGAGTCTGAGATATTATAAATATTTTTTATTTCATGAGTCTGCAGTACTGTTAAGTATTTTATGCAGTGTTGCCTGCAAATTATTTGTTTAGAATCCCAGACTTGAAAGACATTTTTGTGAATTCTGTTGGTATAATTTTTAGAAATCCTGAAGGGGATTAATAAATCCCACTAGAGTTTAACATCTAGATTTGAGTTTATAAATGTTCTGAAATTACTTTAAATATGATTTGTTATGTTTACTTTGGTAGGTTTTGCAATATTATATTGTAAATTAATGCTAAGTGTATACCATAGATTGACGTTTTGATTATCCACTAAGAGATTATCAGCTAATTTGTTTTCATTTAAGAAAATGATTAAATGAAGGGATTTCCATGTGGATGAGAAACTAGGATCTAACCAATTAATGGCTAATTTGAGAATGGAAGCTTTAATATAGGAATCAAGATCTGGAAAGTTTATTCTCCCCTGTTCCCAGGGTCTAATGTGATGACAGAGTGCAATTATATTTCTTTTTGGAAACCATAAGAAATGTAATAAAATTTTGTTAAAGTCATCTGATATAATTTTATTTGGAGGCATGGGAATGGCTTGGACAATATAATTTATCTTTAGGAGTAAGGACATCTTTATTAATTGTAGTCTGTCTTCAAAATTTAAAAACAGTTTCTTCCATTTTTCTATTAGTGATTTTATAGTAGATAAACTATTTGTATAATTTGTGGTTACTGTTGTATTTATGCTATCATGTAAGATTATTCCTAAGTAAGTTATGGATGATACTAGTATGCCAATTATGTGATTTGAGTTCAAATGTGTGTTGTGTTTTCTATTTAATATCATATATCTGGATTTTTTATTACTTATTATTAAGCCTGAATTAAGATAAAATTTAGAAGTTTGTAAGTCCAATTATTTGAGAGATTCATTTGAAACTCCCAAAGTTAGAAGAATGTCATCTGCAAAAAGCATAATTTTAGAGTTGAATTGTCCATGTATTTTAATACCAGTTATTTTTGGGGATTGATGGATAGTAATTGCAAATATTTTAATGGATAAGGCAAATAGAATGGGGGATGGAGGACAGCCCTGTTTAGTTCCTTAGACAGTAACAGATACAAGCATGCAAAATCTGAAGGTAATGCTACTCAATGATAGAAGTCTAAACCTCAAAATGCACTCTCTCGAGGCACTCCTAAAAATGGAGAACATTGATATCTGTGCAGTGACTGAGACCTGGTTCAAGGCTCCAGAGAGCACCCCTGCAATACCAAGCTACAATTCTTACCACACTTTTCGGCCACAAAACCAAGACTGAAACACTAAAGGTGGAGGAGTGTCCATATTCACCAAGGATATTCACACCTCCAGGCTAGTTGCCCAACACAATGCATCTGAAATTCTCCAGGTGCAACTAACACTAGGTAAGACTGCAATCCAAATTGTAGCTTGCTACAGATCCCCCACCATACCCCAAGATTTTCACTACACCTTCCTAAACATACTGGAAAATATTAAGATACAACCAAACACCCGAATACTAGCTGATTTCAACTACCCTGTCATTAATTGGGAAAACTACTCGGGTATCAACTCCTTTTCCCAACGGTTCTTGGAATTCATAAATTCCAACACCCTGGATCAAGTAATCCATTGTCCCACCAGGGGCTCCAATATCCTAGACCTGGTCATTACCAACATGGGAGATAGATGCTCCACAACAGTGGTCATCCCCTTATTGGTCAGGTCTGACCATAAGCAAATCACCCTTGACATCCACATCCCACCCCCACCCCCCAGTAAGGAAACCTCCTTAAAAAATTCTCCAAAGCCAACTTCATGCTACTGAAGTCAGAAGTGACAAACTTCACAACACCCACACAGACAGGATCTGGAGTTCAACTGCAGAATCCTGCACTAAGGCACTGTATGAGCACATCCACTTGTGCATGAATCGCACCATCCCAAATAGAACCAAGATGCTCTTCTCCAAAAAAGGAAGCCAATCTGGTGGTCCCCTGCTATAAACAAACTATACAACAGAAGGAAGAAACTGTTGCAGAAAAAAGGAAAATTCCAGGATGCAAAAAACTCCCTCACCAGCCTCAGTAAGAAGCTGAGATCCCTCATAAAATCCTCAAATGCTAGTTATGAAAATAAAATTGCCTAAGATTCCAAAGACAACCACAAGGCATTCTATAGTTATGTCAAGAATCTAAATGGCAATGCTCAGATCTGCTCTGAACTACAACAGAATGGGATTAAATATACTGATCCCAAGGATATTGCCAATATCCTGGCAGATCAATTTAGTGCCAACTTCACTCCCCTCTCACCCCCTAAAGGGCCCATCTCAATACCAAAAGATTGCCAAATTCCGATAATCACAGCCACATAGGTAGAAACAGCACTCTCTAAAGCTAAGAACACAGCTTCCATGGGACCAGATGACATCCCAGGCTGTGTACTACATGAACTACAAAATGAACTGGCACTCCACCTAAGTGACATGTTTAATCATAGCCTCACCTCAGGCTTCGTGCCCACTGAGTGGCACACAGCTACAGTTATCCCGCTCCACAAGGGAGGATCCACCTTGGATCCTGGGAACTACCGTCCCATCAGTCTGACAAGCCTGATCTGCAAGGGCATGGAACGCATTATCATGGAACGTATAAACAAAGACATTGGCAACCTCCAGACACTGGACCCCACCCAGTTTGGGTTTGTGAAGGGCCGATCTTGTCTCCTGAATCTGATTGACTTCTTCAAATCAGTCAACAGAGCTGTGGACAAGGGTAAGAAGGTCCACACAGCCTATCTGGACATCGCCAAGGCCTTTGACACCATCCCCCACTCTGGAATCATAGATAAACTTACAAAGCTGGGCATAAATCCTTACATCACTCAATGGGTTGCCAACTGGCTTACTGACAGAATCCAGACTGTAAAAGTAGCCATCTCCAAATCCAGCTCCAGACAAGTGACAAGTGGAGTACCTCAGGGTTCAGTCCTGGGACCACTCTTGTTTGGCATCTACTTCTCTGAAGTACAGGCCAACATTAAGGGACTCTGGCTAACAAAGTTTGCAGATGGCTGCAAACTGGGAGCCATTATTAAATCCCCAAATGATGTGGATATTCTACAAAAGGGCCTTACATAAACAGATGCCTGGTGCCAGAGCCATGGGCTCAAGCTTAATGCCAAAAAATGTATAGTCATCCCCTTTGGAAAAAACATGTACCCATGAACTACCACATAGGTGGCAGGACACTAAACATCGAAAGTGTGATGAGACACTTAGGGACACAAGTAGACAGTGGTCTCACTTTCGATAACCACATTGCCACAACAGTCAGGAAATCCTTCTACATGGCACACCTCATCACTAAGGGCTTTTCATCCAGGAAAAAGGAGGTCATAGTCCCACTGTACTTATTAGACCCATTATAGAGTATAATGCCCCATTTGGTATGTACCTCACAAGACATCTGCAACAGCTGGAAAGGCCACAGAAATACCTCACTAAAAAAATCACAGGCCTAAAGCAGATGCCATATGCTGACCATCTAAAAAAACTCCAGCTATACTCTGTGGCATATCGTCTACTCAGAGGCAATCTCTGCTTAACATAAAAGGCCATGTCAAACCCTGAGCTGTTGGACATGCTCCACTTAAAGAAATCCCAATCCCTCAGAGCCACACACTCCAGGGATCTAAACCTTATCACCACATTGAACAAAACATGCTAGAGGGATAGGTTCCTGACCCAGAGACTCCCCATACTCTAGAATAGACTGCCCATACATGTCAAGCAGAGCACCTCATTGGCCCTCTTCAAAAGGAACCTTGATGATTGTATGGGAGATAGGAAATTCACCCCGGGGATCATGTCAGTCACCCTGCTAGACAGGGGTCCAGAGAAGTAAATATTGTGGGAAAATTTTTCCAGGGAATTGTTATGGCTAGCCTTGCATAGGGCTTAGGGCCGATAGCCTAGTACCAACCTATGAACCTATGAACCTTTGGTAATTTTTATGGCTTCCAAAGTAAATGAACCAAGTTTTACATAAGCAAGGTTGTTACTATATAGACTTTTTATCAAATGTATAAACTGGGAGGGAAAATCAAAAATTTCTAGTGATTTAAAAAGAAAGTTCCACAGTAATGTGTCAAACATTTTTTCAATATCAAGGTCAATTAGAGAGCCTCTTGATTATCTCTATTACTAACATCTACAAGAGTGAGAATCCTTTGAATATTGTCATGTGTTTGTCTGTTGTGAATGAAGCCTGTTTGATCATGTATGATGTTTATTAAGGATTTCTTGATCCTTTTTACTAAGATGGAAGTAAAGATTTTATAATCATTGTTAGGAAGTGAAATAGTCTATAAGAACTGCACACAGTTGAATTTTTATTTTCCTATAGAATAGGAGTAATTAGAGAATATCTCCAAGAGGGAGGAACCAAATGTTGAGAATGAATTACATTTAGAGCATTATGAAATAAAGTTAAGGCAGGAGTTGGTAGTAATTTGTATATTTCATTTATGATTCCATCTATTCCAGGAGCTTTGTTATTTTTGCTTTGCTTAATTTTATGAACTATCTCTTTTAAAGAAATTTTTTGTCGTAAGTCTAATTTTATTTTCTCTGGTAATTTATTTATATTAGGTAAGTTTATATCTAAATCTATAAAATTTGAATTAAGACGAATATTGATTTGAAGATTAGAATAATGATGTTTAAAAGCATCAAGAATATCACTAATATCTGAAACTGCTGTGTTATTTTACCCTTGTGTATAATTTTTGTTATACTATTTTCATAGGTTCATAGGTAGGTACTAGGCTATCTGCCCGAGGGCACTTATAAGCCTAGCCAGAGTGTGTCGGCTTTCGCCACCCCATTGATTAATTAACTGATCCTCTGTCAAGCAGAGCCAATGAAGTGATCCCAGGGGTGCATTTTCTGTTACCCATCCACTCGTCAAGGTTTCTTTTGAAGAGTGTTAGTGAAGGGCTCTGCCTAATGTAGTTTGGAATTTTGTTCCAAAGCATGGGGAGTCTCTGTGACAGTAATCTATACCTCCAGCATGTTCTATATATTGTTGTGGTGAAGTTTAATTCACTAGAGCAAGCACATGGCTCGCAGTGACTTGGATTTTTTTAGGTGGAGCATGTCCATCAATTGTGAGTTGGACATGGCTTTGTTAGGCAGAGATCACCTCTGAGTAAGCGATATGCCACTGAGTACAGCTGGAGTTTTTCAGTGGGGCTGCATAGGACATATATTTGAGGCCAGTGGTCCTCTTGTTGAGGTACTTTTGTGGTCTTTCCAGCTGTTGGAAGTGTCTTGTGAGGTGCATCCCAAATGGGGCATTGTACTCTATGATGGGTCTGAAGAGTGATGAGTAGAGGGGCACTATAACCTCTTTATTTCTAGATGTGAACCCTTTAGCAATTAGATGGGCCACATAGAAGGATTTCCTAACTACTTGGGCAATATGATTGTCAAAGGAGAGATTACTATCTACCTGGGTCCCCAGATCTCTTATTGCCTCTTCTGTATTAAGGGGGCTGCCACCTATGTGGTAATTTGTGGGTGTTTTGTTTTTCCCAAACGGGATGACTATGCATTATTTGGCATTTAGCTTGAGGCCATGACATTGACACCTGGTGTCCGTCTCAGTAAGGCCTTTTTGGAGGATGTCCACATCAGCTGGAGAGTAAATTATGGCTCCCAGTTTGCAGTCATCAGCGAACTTGGTTAACCATAGTCCTCCTATGTTTGCCTGCACTTCTGAGAAGTATATGTCGAACATTAGGGGGTCAAAGGACCAAGCCTTGTGGGACAACACTTGTGACTGGTTTCGAGTCAGATCTAGAGCCTGCTATTCTTACCATATGAGTTCTGTCTGTAAGCCAGTTGGCAACCCATCTCGTGACATAGGGGTTTATGTTCAGGCTGGTGAGTATTTCTGTAATACCCGAGTGAGGAATGGTGTTGAAAGCCTTGACGAGGTCAAGGTTGGCTATGTGAACAACCTTTCCCTCGTCTATGGCTTTGGTGACTGTCTCAAAGAAGTCAACCAGGTTTAGTAGACATTATCTGCCCTTAACCAAGCCGAACTGGGTCGGGTCAAGTGTTTGGAGTTCCCAATATCTTTGTTAATGAGTTCCATGATGATGTGCTCCATAGCCTTGCAAACTAGGCTAGTCAGGCTTATGGGGCAATAGTTACCAGGGTCAGTTGTGGCCCCTCCTTTGTGGAGTGGAATAACCATTGCTGTGAGCCATTCTATGGGCACATAGCCTGTGGAGAGGCTGAGGTTGAACAGCATGTTTAGATGAGGGGTTAGTTAATTCTGTAGTTTGTGTAAGATGCAGCCAGGGACACCATCTGGCCCCATTGATGCTGTGTTTTTGGCTTTTGAAAGGGATATTTTCACCTGTGCTTTCTGGGACACTACACTTTTCCGGTATTGTTGTGGGCCCTTTGGGAGTGAAAGGAGGGTGAAGTTTGCACTGAATCTATCTGCCAGGATGTTGGCAATATCACTAGGTTCAGTATATTTTTTGCTATTTTGCACTTGTTCAGTGCATATCTGTGAGTTGCCACTTAGATTCTTAACATAGCTAAAGAAGGCTTTGTGGTTATCTTTTGAATCCTTGGCTATTTTTCTTTCAAAGTTAGCCTTGGATGATTTCATGAGGGACCTTAGTTTCTTACTGATACTGATCAGGGATGTCTTTCCTTCTTGGGATTTGCTTTTTTTCTGAACTAGTTTCCACCTTCTACTGTATAGCCTGTTTATGGCAGGGGTCAAGCAGACTGGTTTTCTTCTCTTAGAGGAGTGAGTCTTGGTTTAGCTAGGGATGGCATGATCCATGCATCCTTGTAGGTGCTCATAGAGTGGATTTGTAAAGGTTTCTGCATCTTGGGCAGCATTATTTTTTAGCGTGGGGGCTGTGAAACTTACCGCCTCTGTCTTAAATAAGGTGAAGTTTGCTTTAGAAAAGTTTTTTACTGTGGTTTCTTTAGTTGGGGTTGGTGGTGGGCTGTGGACATCCAGAGTGATTAGTTTATGGTCTGATCTAACCAGTGATGGGTTGACCTCCAGTGTGGAACACCTGTCACCCATGTTTGTGATGAACAGGTCCAATATGTTTTCACCTCTGGTAAGGGAGTTTACCAGCTGATCCAGGTCATTTGATTTGATGAATTCCAGAAAGTGCTGGGCCTGGGAGTTTGTACTTGAGTAGTTTTTCCAGTTAATGTCAGGCTAATTGAAATTGCCCAATATCAGGGTGTTCGGTAGGGCCGTCATGTTTTCCAGTGTCTCCAGAAAGGTGGAGTGGTGGTCCTGGATCATGGAAGGTGATCTGTAGCAGGCCACAATTTGCATTGCAGATTTGCCCGATGTTAGTTGCACATGGATGATCTCAGAGGTATCATGCTGTGCCACTAACCTGGAGGTGTAGGTATCCTTGATGAACATGGATACACCCCCTCCTTTTGTGTTTTGGTCCGTGTTCTGTGGCTGAAACATGTGGTACGAGTTATAGCCCAGTAGTGCTGGGGTGCTCTCTGGAGCCTTGAACCAGGTTTCAGTTACTGCACAGATGTTGACATTCTCCATACTGAGGAGTGCTTCAAGTGCATGCATTTTGAGATTTAAACTCCTGGCGTTGAGTAGCATAACCCTCAGTTTTTTTGTTAATTGTGCTGTTTACAGAGGTGAGTTTGACTTTTGAGCCTTGTCTAAAAAAGGCACTATGGGGACAGCAAGAGCCTTGGCCAGTATTCAAAAGCCTAGGGGTGACAGGTGCAAGCCAACTCTTGTGAAGCAGTGCGGCTTATTGAGCATGTTGTCCCAAGCTGACAGAAACAGAATTCCCTTTGAATAACACCAGAAGTATAGCCAATTGTTGAAATTGATCTTTTTTTCTTTATACTGAGGTATAATTCTTGGTGAGGGCAGAATGCAACTCAGGGTCAGGGTCATACCCGCCTGGGCTACATGATCAGAGAGCTCTTCCATGTCTCTTTTCATGTAGTCCAGGGAGGTACATCAAGGGTCATTCACACCAACATGAACAATGACAGAATCATATTTGTACTTGTTCTGGAGTGACCTGAGTGCTTGTTTTATGTGGTGGATTCTTGCTCCCGACAGGCAGCTAACAGTAACATTCTGCTTGTCCAGCCTAGTGAGTGGGACATCAGTGTGCCTGACTATAGTCACCTATTACTAGTGTGTTAGGTATGTTATTTCGCCTTAAGGGTTGTGATTGTGCGGCACAATGATTTTGTGTTTTATGTGTTGTCTGGTTTGTGACGAGAGGTGCAGGTTGTTTGGGTGTCTGCTTTGGAGGTCTCTGATGCTTTTGCAGGTTGTTATTTAGAGCCTCTGAGTATGATTTTCTGTATTTATGTGTATTTTTTGCCAGTGCTGGTTTAGTAAGTCTATGTGTGGCTAGAGGTGTGGTGCAAGTGTTAACCTTCTCCTCTTGATTGTCTTTTCCATTCTTGGGTGGAGTCAGCTTAGCCTCCAGTTTGGCTGTATAATTGCATCTCTCCATTATGTTAGTGTTTTGTAGTAGGAGGAGAGGGTTGTCTGTGTACATGAGGCAGTTGTAACATTGCCTCAGAATGCCCAGATTCACCAGCTGGACTGGAAGGTACACCTGAAATTGCCCTTTGGTCATGCCTGAATAGTAGGGTGAGCTGCTTAGTCACTTGGTTGGTGAGGGGTGAATAAAGAGCCTTGCACTGCTGGGCAATCAGGTGCCAGGCTATATTAGTGCTTGCCATTAGGTCTGAGCAAGTGCTGGGCTGTAGGATACTTTTTGAGTGCTTTGGTTGAGAGACTAGTTTCAAAGGAAAAACTAAAGAGGAGACTTAGTGGAGCCGGGAATAATTTAACCCTAGCTAACCAGCACTGCCTGGAGCACAAAATTGTGCAAACACATTTTTTATAGCAAGGAAATGAAAGAGATAGAAATTAGCCCAAAATGGCCAATAAACTACTAGCTTTTGTGCTGGAACCACTCCTCCAGGGACAGAAAGGCTGCTCAAAGCTCCCCTCTCTCACAGGTGAACAGAGAAACTTCCTTCTATCCAAGTAAGGTATGGGCAACTAAGAAACTTGTAACACAGCCCTGAATTCAGCACTAGCCTGAAAACTGGACTATACTAGCTTAGGTGGGAAACAAGGAATTTTTTTGTTATTTTTTCATTTATTGGCCGTTTGGGAAGCTTGTACAGCAAACTGATACTTAATCACTCCAAAGTCTCTCTTCTAAGCTAGAAGGCTTGTATCAGTTTAAGGCTTTCTATTGCTTCCCAGTAGGTTAGTTACAGGAAAGATGGGAAACAAGCACAGATGTGGTCTTTTAAACCAGAAAGTTAAAAGAGATGGACAAACTGTCCAAATGGTCAATAAACTACAATTTCTGGGCCAAGAACCACTCCTCTTGTGGTAGACAGGCTACCTAGTGCTTACCAGTCCCACTGATATGCTAGAAGGCTTCCCTCCAACATAGAAAGACTTCCAGTGCTCAGAAGCTTACCAACAGTCCTGGATACAGCAACTTTGTATCTGGACTAGGCTAGTTACAGGAAAGGTGGGAAACAAGTGCAAGTGTGGCTTTTAAACCAGAAAGTTGAAAGAGATGGAAAAAAAACTGCCCAAACAGCCAATAGCTACAAATTCCGGGCCAGAAACCACTCCTCTTGTGGTAGGTAGGCTACCTAATACTTACCACTCACACTGATAAGCTAGAAGGCTTCCCTCCAACACAGAAAGGCTTGGGGGGCTCAGAAGCTTACAAAGAGTCCTGGATACACCAAATCTGTACCTGAACCAGGAAAGGCAGAAAACAAGTGCAAACACAGGCTTATAAATCAGAAGGTTGAAAGAGATGGAAAAGCTTCCCAAACGGCCAATAAACTATAATTTCTGGACCAGAAACCACTCCTCCTGTGGTAGATAGGTTGCCTAGTGCTTTCCACTCCCACTGATAAGCTAGAAGGCTTCTCTCCAACACAGAAGGGCTTGGGGGCTCAGAAGCTTACCAACAGTCCTGGATACAGCAAATCTGTTCCTGGACTACACTAGTTACAGGAAAGGTGGGGACCAAACACAAACACAGGCTTTTAAACCAAAAAGTAGAAAGAGATGGAAAAACTGCCCAAATCGCCAAGGAACTACAATTTCTGGGCCAAAACCCACTTTTCCTATGGTAGATAGGCTACCTACTGCTTACCACTCCCACTGATAAGCTAGAGGGCTTCCCTCCAACACAGAAAGGCTTGGGGGGGCTCAGACACTTACCAACAGTCCTAGATACAGCAAGTCTGTATCTGGACTAGACTAGTTACAGGAAAGGCAAGAAAAAAGCTTAGAATTTTTTTTTTTTTTTTTACAGAAAAGCAGCTAAAACAGCAGTAAATACAATTCAAATTGCAGTACAAGCTACCACACTTGAGTGTGTAGCAATATTACGGCAAATAAAGTTTAAATAAATGCAATTAAATTAACAAATGACTAAGAAACAAGTGCAGAAGGCAATAAATTAGATGGCTACTAACAAGCAGTAATAAGTGCAGAGTAAGAGTGACTGAACAGATAGCATGCAGATCAGCAACTAAGACAGTTACAGTAAGAGCAGCTGAATGAAATATGTATATATTTTATTTATTTATTTATTTATTTATTTTTTTTTTTTGGTGGACAAAGCAGGATTAAGAGGTTACAGGGGTTGTCCTTCCCAAATGCTCTCTTTGTACACAGTAGGAGTGCCTGAAATCAGAATATGATCTCACTGCACTCAGTTGAGTGAGCAAATGAGATGGGCCCAGAAGTAGTATCCAAATACAAATTTACAAGAGAGGCGGGCAATTTCAAAGCCACCAACATTAACACCAAAACAAGAACAGGGAGGGTGGGTGGGGAACTAACCATAGAGACTCAACCACAACTTTCAGTTGAGTTAATATTCAGTGAGAAACACAAATAAATAAATTAAACGCAGAACTATATGAAAAAGAACAGATAAAAGTGTAGTTAAATTCACTTATTCATCCAGTTGATTTCAGGTAGATCTTAGCCGGAACAAAGCTCAGATAATAAAATTGTTTTTTTTATTCTCATTGATAAATTATATATATGTTTAGGAGACATCGAGTATGAGTTAATTTTCAGTTTTTCTAATGCTAAATTGGTCTTATGTGCTAATATTTCATTATATTTTTATTTAGCTGATCTATTCCTTTTTTCTTAGTAAATGCATCAACTGAATCATCTATGTTTATATCAATTAATTGTTTTGTATATTTTGCAGTTCTGATTCACATTCTTTGTTTTTTTTTGTACCATGAAAGAAGTTTGCCATTTAAAAAAACCTTTAATGTATCCCATAAAATTACTGTATTTGTATCTTCTGAATGGTTAGTTTCTAGAAAATAATTTATTTCTGAATGTAACCATGGTTTGAATTCCTTTAAATCAATAATATAGGCAGGAATTCTAGTTATTGGGTTTAGTTTCCTAAAGTCAGATTCCATTTTAAGAATAACGGAATTATGATCTGAAAAAGGACATGGTAACATTTTAAAATTAATTACTTTTGTGTTTAGATCTTGGGATATATAATGATTGTCAATTCTAGTTTGAGTATTGAATCTATAACCTCTATGTGAATATAGTAAAGAGGTATTTTCTTTATATGCAAAAATGTCAATCAGATTTAAGCTACTTGTCCAGTTTTTAAGAGCTTTCCCTATTGGAGATAGACAAATAGGTTTACTTTTTGTAGTCTCAGAATTGTCTATAATGCAATTAAAATCTCCACCTAGAATTAGGACCCCTTTTTGAACTGTATTAATTAGATTTATATGTTTCCTCACTGTTGTCATTCATAAACCTGGAAACCAGTAAATATTAGCTACAGTCCAAATTCTATTATTATATTTTATTATTACTATTGTTCGTAGTCCTTCCTTATCTTCAAATGTAAATTTAATTTGAGGCATAGTGAAACTTTTTTCCATAATATAATGGTACCTCTAAGATGAGTGTGATGCTATTGTATATTCCTTGGGATTCCACATGAATTTATCATTACCCTTAAAATAAGGATTCTTGTAAAAATATTACTTGTATCTTGTTGATTTTTAAGTATTTTAAAAGAATGGATTTTTTCCTTGGACTATTTAATCCATTAACATTTAGAGATAGTAATGTTAATTACCATTTAATATATTTCATTTGAATGAGGTTTAATAGTTTTATTAACCAAGGCTGAATGTTGTATAATATTGTTAATAATTATTGTAAATAACGATATTGGTAATATGCATATTCGTTCTATGTTAGAGAGGTAATGATAGTTAATCTTAGGCCACACTAATAAAGAAATTAAGAAATTATAATTAAATATATATTTCATAAGAAAAGAATTAATCATAAGGAACAATTTCAAGCATGGAATGAAAGTCAGCCCTAATCTGATAGATGTGATTAACTCTATCAGATTATCCATCAAACCAAAAGATGAATCAAAGTGAGCTTGAGCTCTGATATGATTGCAGGAGAAACATAATAATATAAGTTAATTAAATTAAAGTTGTTAATAGAAAAACGTGATTGATATCCTATTTTCTTTATGTAAAAATGTGAAAAAGAGTTTATGTGCATATCTCTCTATACAATAATAAAAAAATTATATCTTACCCTGAAGAAACTTAAAAAATGGATTGCTGAGTTCTAATAATAGCATGAAATCAAGACATAAGCATGCAAATAAAGCTGCTTAAATGTGACATGACATCTCACCATAAAATTAAATATTACTAAGTAATAGTATAAAATTTAATATGAACTAATAATATCTTAACATATTTAATTTGTTTTAGTGTCATTTCAGTATATGCACACAAACAGTTCAAATACATTACTAGATAACTACAATATGTTAGAGAGACATATCATACAACTGCAAAGTTTAAAAGTAAAAGTTATTTTAGAAGAATGAGATCAATTAGATTTTTTGTTCGAATTAGAAAACTAATATCTGCTTATTTTCTTGACACACGACATATTTACACAGTTACATAGAAAGCACAGTGTCAGGAACTGCATAAAATATTCTGACAAACATATTTTCACAAAGTTTCTAATTATTAACCAGAACAAAAGTACTATTTAACAATTCAATGCCTACTGAATTTGACCTCAAGAACCAAGAAATTTAATGTACACTAGAACATTTGTAGAATTTAGTACTGTCACAAACTGCCAAATACATATGAGAATGATAGCAACAAGGCATGAATTTTAAAAAGGTTACTGCCTGAATCTAGTTAATTTGTTCCTATTAAGTGTGGAACAGTAGATATGTTAGTATACAAGCACCAATGGCAGAGATTTGTCTCACCAATAAATAAGATCTGTTGATCAGTTATGTAACTATAAAAAAAAACCTACTATAAACTGGGTCAAGATAAATAAAACTTTCTTGCAACCTTCTGGCAACATTTGCAATTATAATGTATGAGTTAACAAGTCTAATAGACCATAATAGTTCTATGCCTAAGTAATTTCTGGAAATGCACAGATGTTGAAGTGATACTTTTGAAAATCTAATGACAATAACCAAAAATATCATTTATCATAGGTAGCAAGCATAATATCTATCTGATTAATACAAATTCACATGTTTATGTCTTTGCTACTCACTATTGTTTTAAACCCAGTTCTAAAAGAAGCTGAGCTGACAAGATAGGATAGAACGCATGGGCCATATATAACATCATAACATTAGACAACCTGTACTACTCATCTTAGATTATCATAAATTTCAGCAGAGAGACATCCCTAGAGAGAGCTTGTTTAGTATAATGTTAGTAGCAAGAACATACACTGAAAACTTAAGATGTTGAATAGCTGCCAATTAAGAATTTTAACTTAGTTTTGTTGTTAAGCTTACACAAATGGCTTCTAGCACAAATTTAATTATAAAACATTCTTCAAAGTTAAAAGATTTCCTCTATATAGTAAATAAACATTAAAAAATAAATTTCTAGAGGTGAATAATTAAACTTTACCATACCTGCAAAGTGCTATGTTGAGTTAGAATACCTTCTTTAGTTATTTATTTCAGATTATTTAAGTATAATTGGCAAGATATCAAAACATTCAGCTCTACAAATAAATTTAATGCAGGTCCTAGATTCCACATAACTTGTCCATTTCCATATTTAGTCAGACCTGAAAATGAACTGAAATCACAAAACCCGAAAAATGCTGAATTTCTGATCGTTTTTAGATGAATGCATTTATGTGGAACACATGTAGGTTTTTTTTTCCCCCTTTTTTCTTTCTTTTTCTTCTTTATCCCATGGTTACACTATGTATTTATTAATTTCAGAAGCATTTTTGTATTACAAATAGAAGAGGGGTAATTAAGTTATTAACAAAGCTAGAATTTCCATTCCATACCTTCAAATGAAGAAGGGCAAATAATATTGAGAGTGTTTGAACAAAAACAAGCTTAAAGATTTGCTTCAGTTCAACAAATTAATGAAATTTAAACTAGTTGTCTATAAGAAGGTCATAAAAGAAACATTAAAAATCCAGGATTAAATAAGCAGAGGCAGCACAAGTCGGTCAAGCAATCAGTGAGATCCCCAAAAAACTAATTCTACACTAATTTTTGACTAACAGAAATAAGTATATATATTTTTTCGTATAGTAAAGCTCATATGATATCAAATTCCAGACAAGACAAATCATCTGTTTTAACTCAATTTCCCACATCTCCATCAAACACAGAGACATATAAGACCACAGCATTTAGTGTGTTAAGTAAAATAACAAAAATACTCCAGATCTAATAAAGGTCCTCTTGTGAAAGTTAACATCTAGTCATGTTATTCTTTTCTATATGTTGGTATTATTATTGCACCCAGGAGCCAGACAGACATTTAGTCAGACTTAAAGACTTGGCATGTAACCCTTAATAAATTCTAGGAGTTAAGAGCAAGCACTACCCAAATCCTTAGATTTGCTGCATAACTCAGGGCTGGCAAGGTACTTATGTCAAGCACTTTATATTTCCTTTTCACACTGCAGAAGCGTAGCTCCTTCATGATGAATTGTCTAGGTTTATGTAATAATACTAAACAACAAATGTCAGCTAATAAGATTAGGACACTGGGAGTGAAAGAGTGATGGTATTAAATATGCATGTTGCCCTTTGATTGTTCATGCTGCATAGGCTACGTAATGACTAGAAAGAAAAAAAAAATATATATATATATATATATATATATATATATATATATATATACGTGTAATTTCTGTGGATAAAGTCTGATACAAAAGCAAGGTTTGCTAGGACTGTTAGAATGCTGTTAATAGTCTAAAGTGATTTATCAAAAGCAGCATTCCGTACAATATAGATCAAGTAGTTCATGTACTCGTAACTGCAACAAGTTCAAATGGTATGTAAATAAAATGATGGCAGTTGATATTCTACTATCAATTAAATACCCTGCTTCTAAAACAGAAACAAAGACAGTAGTGTACATCAGAGTTCATGTTAGTCAGCAAGTGTCAGCAACAAACTGTTCCTCTATGTTTCATAGATGCTAAACAATTAAGAAAATTAAATATTAAGGGAAAATATTACTGGACATCTATACAACCAATCCTCAAACCCAAATGTGTGAGGACAGACCAGACTAATATGTCATTATCCAGTTTGTTGACTAGACATAGTTTACAAATCATGCTTTTTATACTTTTTATAATAGTAAGTATAATTAATCAAAATGAATAATTGGAGTATGTTGGTCATGTAGTGTGATTTTCTATGAGTACCAGACAACTTCAAAAATAATGAGTGATGAGGGGGTCTTCATAAAGTTGTGTGAAGGAGTAAATCAAGTCTGAAAACAGGGACATACTTTGAAAAACAGGAACATCAAGTGATAAATCATGTCTAAAAATAGGAAATTGCCTGTAAACTGATGACAGTTGAAAGGTCCACTGACTCACAGGAAACAACTGGCAGACCTTCTATAGTGTCAATTCCAGCCAAGACAACTTGTGCCTAAAAATGGGCAACTTTTCTCTCCACCCTAGCCACAGCTTTGCATGTAGGGGTAGGAGAAGGAAGGAGTGTATATTTTTGCTTTTCTCCATGTCAGAACTGTAGTCACCAATGAAGACGAGATGCACATGAAGTCACATTTGCCGCAAATGTTGAAATGTCTCTATATGTCACTGTATCTCCTGCCTAACTTCTCTCTACTAATGAGTTATTAAGTGATACAAAAATCCCTACATATTCAGTCCTCTCCTGCCTTGGCAGTTTTCTAGTACTGGGTACAGCAGTACAAACTGAAGTATAAAAGTCTCTTTGTCGAACTTGTAATCTGAAACACAATTGACCCCAAGCTGTGAACATGTGGCAGTGTGATGAGTTGAGATATATTATTTCTTTACCTCCCTACTTATTTTTGCTTTTGTTAAAAGTCCGTACATTACTAGTGCCTTCTGAGAAGTCATGGGAACTTTGGCCCGATTGTCTGATGTACATGCTCATCTTCATGCAGACTGAATAAAAAATAAACAGATAAATTGTCTGGGGTGTCATAAAGAAAGGGTATTAAGTTACAAAAGTAGCATGTTCATAGCCATCAATCACTGTTTGAACTAGGTCATGCCAGATGTTTGCTACATGCAAAACTACGTGAAAGCACTAGGCATCTGGAAATTGGACAGATTAATCTGCATTCTCTTAACATCTTAAAGAAAATAAACATAACTAAAAGTGCATGTCTATGAATCCCGTGTTAATAGAAAAACTAGTACTTATAACTAATGAGTTAAAATTGTATTTCCCCTTTAAGAAGGTTTTCGAACAGTTCGCGTATGAGCGTAACTATGTGACTATGGGGCAGATTCCTATCGTATCGTGAAGTCTCCTTGTCTAGAGAGAAATGCTGTGCAAGGTAATTAAATCAACTACTTACTCAATGTTTTCACATTTATATTGAGATTAAGTTATTTCTTAAACACTATGAATATAGATGGGCTACAGCAGACAATACAGGTGAAAGTGTATAATAAACAGTAAAAAATATGCATATATAAGAAATGATGTGAAACTATAGTAGACTTTACTTTGCGTATATAGAGAAAAAATGGAATTCGTTTTTTAAGCTTATAGAAGGATTGTTGTTTATTAAAGGCTGTATAAAAGAAGCTTGAGTATGTGCATGCACGCAAGATGTGAAAAAAGAGAGTGGAGATATTTTAAACATTAAAACCATTACAAAACAAAAAGTGGACATTTTTTCTTTGTAGAATGTGTCCCATAACAATGGGCAAGAAACTTAAAAAAAAAACAGAGAATACAACTAGTTAGTAAAATAAATCAAATAACTTTAAAACATTGCTACTAGAAAAATAAATAAAAGAAAAGAAATGTAATTGTCACATCGTGTAAATGGAAAGACAAATCTTTACAACAGTGCTAGATTAATATTATTAGTTTAAAAGGTTAATGATTAGTGAATTGAATAGACATCTGAGTATGTCAAAGCTCAACAACAATAGACATAGCCCTACATTTATGTATGTTTAGAGATTTAGATATCTAGAAATTATGAAATACTATATGTATAAAGCAAAATGTCAAGAAAATCCTGCAGTATATTAAAAAGTAAAAACAAAACATACAAGAATACATATTTTTCCCCTTTGTTCAGAAAATTAAAATTGAAGATTTAGTAGATACTTTGAGAGATTTGGAAGTAGTATAGCTTTTAAGCTCAGTTTTCTGTTTCTTTTTCCCCACTTCCGACCAGTTATTTTTCTCAGACTTTTTTAATGTGGAAGAACTTGACCAGTCCATATCTTCAGGAATGGGGGTTATACTGTTGTTTTTGATGAAGGAAATGGTTTCTTCTATAGTGTTGAAAGTTTTTAAGTCATTCGACAAGAAAATTCTGATTTTTGCTGGGTATATGAGATGTGTTTTTATTTTATTTTGTTTTAACCATCTTACTAATGGCCAGGCTTTCTTCCTTGACTCTAGAACTCTTGATGAATAGTCATTGTCAAATCTTATCTGGTGCTGCTTATAGGTTAGTGTGCTTTTCCTCCAAGATGACTTGAGAATAAGATCTTTGTCCAAGTATGATAGAAATTTGACAACTATGGAGAGAAGCAGAAGTTAATGATGATATTGATTTCCCTTTTGCTCTGTGGGCTCTCTCAATACCATTAGATAAGCCTTCCTTTAAATCAAGTAATTCTGGGAGCCAAGTATTTAAAAATAAAATGATGTTCTCACCCTCAGTCTTTTCAGGGAGACCAAAAATCCTTATATTAGTTATTCTTTCTGTTTTCTAGGTTGTCAAGTTTGTTGGTTAACCAATTATTTTGTTGAGTGAGAAATTCAACCTGGTTCTCTTCTACCTTGAGCCTTCCATCTATATCAGTAAGTGATAATTCAATGTCTATTAATTTGAATTGCAGTTGTTGAAGAATTTCTTTTAAGATATCAGTTTGATTTTGACAGTTCTCTCTAAGACTTTCAAGTTTATCTGTAAATGTGCCCATCTTTAATGAGAGATGCTGAAGAGTGGAAGACATCTGTTGTATATCTTTCTTCAGTAGCGAGTCAGAATTCTTTATGTTGGTCATTTCCACAATGATGTTATTTCTCCAAAATATTTTGACAGGAAAATTTTTAGATAAGTTCCTCAAAGTTGGTATATCTTTAGATTAGTAGTTTACTAACAGTTTTGTCTTGTTTTGAAAGAAATTAGATAATTTAATTTCCTGTAATTTGGTGTAGTTTAAGGAGCTCAAAATAATGCTGATAACAGTTGGCCATTCAGGCTCTATCCCTTTTCTTTATTTTATGTTGGATGTGACAGTAAAAGTGTAAGCTATTGTCACTGTAAATGCCAAGCAACTTAATATGTGGGATACTTTCTATTTTAGTTTATTTGTTGAGACAATGAGGGAAAATCAAAGGAGGGTTTCTGGGCTGAGAGATGTCTCATGTTGAAGAGAATAAGTATGCATTTTGGGGATGATGAAAAAATGTGAATCAGTTAGCCAAGCATCATAGGATGAGAAGGATTCTTGAAACATTTCAAGAATTATCTGGTAGTTGGCACAGGGGATTAATGCTGTGATTTGTTAGCAAGCTGCTTCCTGTGGTCCAGGGTTTGATTCTCTTAGCTTTCTTTGCCTCAGATCAGGGTTGGTGTAATGGTTAAGGGGTTTACCTTATAAACAAAAATGCAAGGTTTGATTTTCATTAAGGGAAACTGACTGGACTTAAATAGTCCACAAGGACAGCTAGCCTGTTCTTATCTATGACATCTGTTGCAAGTTGTTAAGGTTTTATATGCTACACATGATGGTGGAGTCATCAGTTTACTGAATTAATGTGGTTGATTTGGAGACACCTGGGATGTTATTAATGAAATTATCGAAAAGAATGGGGCCAAGAATGGACTTTTTCAGTGATACCTGTGGAGACCAGTAAAAAAGGGGAGACGTCTTTATGCCATTTTACAGTGTGTGATCTGTTAGCATGATAATTGTGGTAGAGGTCTTATCACATCCTAGAGTTGAGAGTTTTCGTGTGACTGTTTCAAAGGCTTTGGAAGGGTCTAGAAAAAGGGCAAGCACTAGTCTTCCTTCATTCCTTTTGGTATCTTCAGTGTTAATGAAAGGTAGTAAGGCTGTAGTAGTGTTATAATGGGAGTGGAAGTTATGCTGGGGGGGGGGTTAGTTTTGCCAAGGTGTTGGGAGGGCTGGGACTGAATGCATTTCTCAAAAATTGGGGGACATAATAGTTACTAAGCACTTGTTTGTTTAGTTATTTACATATGGATGTACACATGCATGTATGTTTATTTTTGTGTAGAACTTCTTCTTTGTGCTTGTGTTGCATGTTGTTATCATCTGTTCTGTCTGGATTTACCCCAGTGACTGATATCATGGAAGGACAGACTGTCAATCTGTGATTTGACTGTGCAGCGCTGGAGTGAATGAGCTGGAATTACTCATCACAAATGTATTCCTTACTTCAGGTATGATAAAAGGTGAAGCCTTCATCTTGTTACTGTTGGTAGTTTGATGAGCTACAGTTTCTTACATTTTTTCCATGATCAATAATTCTGGACAATGTATCTGCCACCTTCACTGCCACTGTTACTTGGATAGGTAACCACTATCACTGTTTAGACTCTACAGTATACTTTTAATAGATTGTTGGGCATGCTGTTTTATTTGTTTTATTTTTGTTAAACTGATTTCTTTTAATTTAATTTTATTTTATTTTACATTTGTTGACCAGGCTGGTCCAACTGGATATTGTCCATTTTCAGCAGAGGCCCGGGGAGAAAAGCTCCAGGTCAAAACATTAATACACATTAAAAAACATTAAAAAACGAGATACAGATTTAGTTCAGAGAAAAATAATAATAGCATTAGCATATTTTTATAGTAACAACAATAAGCAATTAATTACAAATAGAGGGTGTTCAAATTGGGGATGAATGCAGAAAAGTAAGTTTAAGAAAGATTTTATACAGGATAAATGAAAGTACTTGGAGCAAGTTGCAGCTAGTCAGGGTTAGTACAGGGGCAGAGCCAGTGAGTTATGAGGTGAGTTTTGAGTTGGGATTTGAAACAGGGAAAAGAGGTGATAGCAGTGAGGTTGGCAGGAAGGGAGTTCCAGGCTTTTCCTATTGTGTTAGAGAACAAGGATTAATAACTAGCACTAAGATATTGGACATATAGTGAATAAGTTTTAGGCCATTCTGTTGAAATATGCAAGAGGTGCAAAACAGATGGATTAGCTTAGTTTGTACTTACTAGATTTACAGGAAAGTAAATAATGTGGGAAGAAATAGCCAGGGAATTGTTATGGCTAGGCTTGTATAGGCCCTAGGGCTGATAGCCTAGTACCAACCTATGAACCTATGAACCTACTAAGCTATCCATGCAAAACAGCGTCCTTAAATAATGTATAAGAATCTGTGGGCATGTAAATCATTAACAACATAGTGCTGAAAAAATCACTTAAAACATGCTCCTTCAAAATTATTATATTTGATTCTATAATGACTACAACTAATAAAGTTTATTTCTTCCATGTGATATTCTGTGGTGCAGCACAGCTTAAGTGGCAAAGCAAAGACACTTGCACAAAAATTAGATTCCATCTATGCCCTCCCTACTTCAAACTAGTTCTAGAAATGCTATTTCTATTTTTGGAAAACCAGTGAAGTACATGCCTATGTGCATTACAGATACATTTTGAAGTCAGAGTAATTTACATTTTTTAAATATTACAGGGAAGAAATCAAGACAGTTAGATTTCTCGTTTAATAGTAAGACATTTGCAGAAAAAAGATGTCTTGTGTCTCTTGCTAGGAGGCCATTCTTTGACAATGCTGATTAGAAGGCATTTGGCAGATGTTGACTGTATATAGCTTCCTGACATATGTCATTAAAACATATATGTTTTCTAATGTACAATGCTCTGTGGGAGCTGGCCTAAAATTAGAATGGAGGATCTAATATTTTTGTTAACTTGAACCAGAAAGAGTTTATGGTAATTCATAATTCTGGAATACTTTACATTAATTTCTGTTGTCTATATAACAGTGCTTTGCAGACATTTGTGCACCCATCCATCCATACATCCATCCACAACCCACTTTTCCTGTTTTTTGAATACAGGGTTGGTGTATCACTTCAACAGTGGCAATCATCTAGAACCAAGGTCTTTGTCAATAAAATAATCAAATGTTCATAAATAAAGAGTTTCTGTAAATACCACAAAATTAAGTGATGTCATCCACACCCAATTAAATCAAATTAAAGATCACATCTGTGAAAGCAAAAGTCTTGCTTAGTAGTGGTGTCTATACTATGGTTAAATAGATCTAGTTGCTTATATAATTTTGGTATCAAAATTACATTTTATGTGATCTTTGCTGACTAAAGTCAGGTGAAGGGTGAGAAGACATTATATCACCTGTCACAAAGGATAGCATATATACATATAGCAGATGTGTTTGCTAAGATACCTTAGTTTGTTAGACAAGTTTCATGACTGCATTTTCAGTAAAATAGCTCATGTGTAAGTTGGTCAGCCAACAACACAGATGATAAGGAGCTGTGAAATTGCAGTACTGTTAATTGTGAATAAGTTAAGTCCATCACTATGAGATAATGGCTGATCAGTAGTCAACAGTTCACAGAGATTTACAGGTGTACAGCCATTACAGAGGTAAAATTAATGTATACATGGTTTCAGTCGTTTCAGATAAAGTAAAATGACCTACTCAGCTAATAGTAGAAAAACTCCATAAATCATTTATGAGAAATGCAAAGTGCATACATGTTAGTTTTGAATCTCAGAGCAGATGGAGAAGGTTGTACAAAATTTAAAGTTTCTATTATGTGCTGTAATCAACAATCCTAGGAAAGAAATGCTGTCTTAAGAAACATGGATGATGATGATATGCAATAAGCCTGAAATCAATTAGTTTTAGTTTAAAGATTTCTACAAGAAGTTACAAGTTGAGTTAAGCTTAATAACAGTGATCAGATTATGATGAACTGGCTATGTACTACAACCAAGAACAACTAGGCTAACTTAATTTTACTTGTTTTTTATTTATTTTCTACTTAATATAATGTATATGGCTATTGCTACACTGATTTTTAACTTCTTAGGGAATTCACATGAAATTAAGTTTACTGTTCTTTTTTCCCCTTGGGTTCAGAGGATGAGGTCACAATGGTTTCTAGACTAGTGATTGCTATTCAAGAAAAGAAAAGTGAGTTGCCATTAGCTATTGTGCTCCACTTAGCTTCTTTTTCTTGTGTTTATGCCTATTATAAATAAGGAGTTTAACTCATTAGCATTTTATGATATAAACAGTGTCACACCTTTAGCAGACTGCGCACAAACTGGCATTCCAAACCATTTTCTTTAAAATCAACTTAAAACATAACATAAACGATTGTTAAGCATATTATGAACAATAAAAACTATTAAATCTATGCACATAATAATATTATCAGTAAGAAGTATCCTTCATAGCAATAACAGTCAGTGCATCCAAAGCCTTTCCATAGATACCATATTACAATACATGCAGAGTTATATTTTTTGCTAAACTTTCATAAACAAATTGTCATACATTATAAGCTGTACAACCTAGACACATATTGTTAGAACAGTTTTGGTAGCCAGACATCCTTTGATATGACAGCAAGAATTTCATCTCTGGATGAATGTTTATTGAGAGGTTTCACCTGATGCTATGCAGTAGTTTGTAACTTGTTTCTGAAGTATTAAATACATTTGGAAATATTGCCTGTTATCCCAATTACTAATGAAAAATCGCAGGATCTCCAGTATACTTTGATAGAATGGACATTGACAATGAAATTTCCTGTCTCCCACCATAGTATTTCACACCATACCCCTCAATAATATGTACGTTTCTCAGTTACGAAAATATGAATAAGAATATGAACACATGAATAAGAAGTAGGAAAATGTAACTAATTTCAATACTGTGGAACATCCAACATTAGCAATCTTAGTGTTATGCTGTTAATTATTTATTGCCCTTTCTAATCCTAGCTATTATTAGCTGGTGAGTTACTTTGTCAAAGAAGCCAGACCCAAAAAAAGGTGTGGATGTCATAAGGAGCGATGAGTGGACAAATACAAAAAGGTGCTATAGGCGTGAATGAACTCTGGTAGTATCTGATTTGCTGCAAGAAGCTACAAGTTGAGCTAAGCATTCCCGCTTGTGACCAGCGTATACTGGACAGCTCTGTACTGCAGCCAAGAAAAAGTGGGTTTTTTATCTGTTTTAGCTGCTTTCTGCAGAGTATATATAGCTATTGCTATATTGATTTTTAACTATTTTAGTGACTTTTCCTGGAAGTCAGTCTTATTGTATTGTCTCTAGTGGTGGAAGGTAAGGTTAAAATGGTTTCTAGGCTAGTTATTGCTATTCAGGAAAAGAAAACTGTGGTTGCTACAGGCTAGTGTGCTCTACTGATCTTTGTTCTGTTGTAAATAACGCATTTTAGTCCAGAGTCACTCTATACATCATAAACAACTATGCCAATGTGTGCTGAAAGGGTTTACTTTGAAAGGTCTTAATTCCAAAACTTCAAAAATCAGAATGCCGAGACCAGAATATCAAAGTTTTGGAACTTCAAACGTTTTTAATGGAGATCACCGTACAGTGCAGAATGGGAAATTTACCATTTTCCTTACTGTAGTGTGAGCTCAGAGTTGGAAATTTATTTATCAGGGGGTGTGGGGAGTGCAGTTGGCTTACCCTCCTGCAAAAATGTTTATTTTTTTATTTTTTATTTTATTAAAGTTTTGAAGTTCCAAAACTGATATTCTGGTCTCAACAGATCTGAGCAAATTGAATGCTGAAGTTTTGGAATTTTGACCTTTCAAAGTAGATATGTGTTAAACAGATGGAAGTGTTTTTTTTGTTTTTTTTCCTATATCTGTACATATTATTTCCACCAGTTCTCACAATTCAAAGTTATTTTTAGCAAATATGCATCTTTAGTTTGCACAAGGTAGTGATAGCCAGTGCCAGACAGCCTTGGTCTATTAAAGATAATTTGTCTTGTCTCTTGTTATAGTATAACCTGCATACCACATGACAGATACACCCTTTTAACATGCAACTCATTCTGTTTATTCTGTGTATCCTACCATAAAAACAAAACACCTTATTATTTACTCATTCAGCTCCTTGTAGTTTATTCTTTTTAACTCACCAGTCACTGGACAAGGTAAAAAATCTACTTGCTGTTTATATTGCAAGCCTCATAGCACTAGGTTTCCTAAGGCAGTGTGTACATACTGCCTCATATTTACAAATAACTTGAGGTTTCCATCTCATAAATGAATATGGCCTGTGAGCAGCATACACCGTGACCACACTCAAATTCAAATCACTAAACTGACATATGCTGAGGCTTTAAAAAATACCTGCCAAAGCTCCCCAGAATTAAAAACACTAGATCTCAGCAAAATTCAGACTACTCACATAAAATCACTCAAAAAAAAATCACATTTAGTCAAACCACTTCTAGTGATAAGTGACTCTACAGTTAGGAACAAAAAGTCACCACTCACAAGGCTGGACAAAGAGGATTATGGTGAGTTGTCTTTTGGGTGACAGCATGTCGGATGTCATAGTGGCTCTAAATATCCCTATACTTATCAAATATTACTAGGACATAGTACTTGTCCATGTGGGGGTGAATGACTTAAGATGCAATACCCTGGAGAACATGCAAAGAGACATGTTAAAACTTCCCATGCATGTGGTCTGGAATGGAATCATTTCATCACTTCAAATTATACCCAGGTACAAGGAAAAGATAAATAGTTACAGCAATTAACTAAATAGTTACAACAGTTAACTAAATAGTTACTGTCATTTCATCGGGATCCAGTTTGTGTCAGCATGGAATGAAATGTTCAATGATCCAACTTTCTTTACTAAGGTTGGCCCATATCTGTCATTCCAAGGTTTCCACATGCTGGCTAAAGCCTTTCTTTCCTCATAGTGCTTTTTTAGATAGAGTCCAGTTAATCAGCATTCAAATCTAACAATCTAACAAAAGTCAAACTTAGGCAAAATTAAGGTGGCTCTCTTCATTTTCAGAAATTCCAACAATAAATTGTCTCTTCTTGAGGATCTCCTGCATTTGGGAAATATCTACACTTATGTAATTACTGAAACTTAGTTTAAATGTAAAAAAAGCACTCCCTTCATGTGTGGATGTTGTGCCTTTCATGACTTTAGGCCTGAAGGAAACTGTGCTGGTATATCTAGATCTGAGAATAACCATATTACTTTGAGATAGATTCTTAGCAACACACAGACCAAGCTGATTGAATTTCAAATCAGCCTAGACAGGACAATTTTTCAGCTCATAGCTTGTTGTAAGATGCCCATCATATTTGCTGATGATCAATTAACATTCCTCAATATACTTTATGATCACTCTATCAACAAACAATCTGTTATACTGGGTTACTTTAACTACCTGTCAATAAACTGGTTCATCTATTCCTTCGATGTGGGAATTTTTCAGAAGTACTTAGGTAAAGTAAGCAAAACTGTCAGGAATACATTAGACATATACCACCAGAGGACACAATATTTTTTTGGCCTGGTCATGAATATAGCTGTCTCATGTACTACTCCTGTAATATCCCCCTCCCCAATGAACTCTAACCACCAACTTTAAATATTCCACTTCAAAATGTCAAATGCCACCACAGGAAATATCTTCATATTTAAATAATTCTAACATATGAACCTCATCATACTGAATTATGGGATATCAAGACTCTCTTATGATTAAATTAACTCCAAATTAAACACAGTGGCTAACTACACCAAATAGCTCTATACCTGTTTAGATGAATGCATAGAAATAGCAGTCCCTAATACAGCTAACCATCATACGGCATTCCAGCATATCCTACCACCATGGTGCATAAACATTAATAAGCTTTTCAAGAAAAAAAAGACACTCCTTAAATTATACTGCAGATTTAGTTCCTCTCACAACAAGTACACTATTAAAGTCACTACAATGAAAGTGAAAACCCACCATCAGGCTCACAAAAGCTAACCATGAACTTTGGCTGCTATGAATACCTGAAGATAATTATAAATCCTTTAGCTATGTTAAAATACAAAAGAACAGTACCCTGCATTGCTCTTGTCTTGCTCAAGATGGCTTTTCTAAGTCAGACTAATTTGGCAGTGCCAATGTTCTTACCAACAAATTCAGTGCTAATTTACCCTTGAGACTACTATCTATATTTTACAAATCTCAGAATCTCTTACACTCTCTGTTATCACCAACAATCTTATAACGAAGACCAAGAATACTTCTTCCATGGGCTGTGATGATATAAATGGATGCTCAATAAATAGTGCCAAGAACACCCTTGCAGATATACATCACAAACAGTTCCACATGGCATAAACTGTTCCACCTAAGTTTAGCTATAGGTTCTGTCCCTGAGGACTGGTTCACTACAGATGTGATGCTCCTACATAAGGGTAGCCATATCACAAAGCCTGGAAATTACAAACCTATCAGTCTAAAGAAGGGTAGTCATATCACAAAGCCTGGCAATTATAGACCTATCAGCCTAACCAAGGGTAACCATATCACAAAGCCTGGCAATTATAGACCTATCAGCCTAACTGGCCTTACTTATAAAACAATGGAATGCATTGTAACTGAGCTCATAAACTAAGATATCAAAAATCATTTTAAACTTTGCTTGAACCTCAACAGTGTGCCTCTATCAAGGAAAGACCCTGCCTATTAAATCTGGTTAACCAATTTGTGAGGGTCACACAGGTAGTTGGTAGTGACCATGCAGTGCACACAGTGCATCTAGACCTGGCCAAGGCATTTCACACCATACCCCATGCATGGAATCCTAAGAAAGCTACATGATTTAAAAATGATGGATAGGAAACTGATACACATGGAATGCAAGTAACAGATGCCTCCTCAGGTGGTATGAGAGTGACCAGTGGTGTCTCAGTATTGGAGCCTCTTTCTTTCAGCATTTATTTTTCTCGTATCCAGGCAGGTAGCCAAGACATCTGGCTTGCTAAGTTTTCAAACAATTGGAAATTGGGTGTTATTGTCAAGACCCCCCCCCCTTCCATACCCAAACCTTTCAGCATGAACACTGTCCCTCTCTCACTCTGTGTCTCATAAATTCTTGGTGTGCTGCAAACATGATAAAATTAAATGCTGAAATGCAATATTATCATATTTGGTAGGCAACCTCTCCTCTCAGCATACTGTATTGCCCATATAGCACTACAAAATGAGAAAATAGGAAGAGATATTGGAACCTGGGTTGATAGCTCTTTATCTTTTGAACATCACATGGCAACAACATTAAGGAAATATTTCTAGCTAGAATAAGTTGGTTGGGAGGGTGGCCTAATGGTTAAGGTGTTTGCCTTACAAGCACAAGGTGCAGAGTTTGAGTCTCACGAGGGATAATTAGCTAGGCTTAAAATGGCTCATAAGAGCAGTTAGCCTAGTACTAATCTAATCTAATAAGTAATCACAAAGGGACTATAATCCAGTTCAACGGAGGTCATAATTTCCTTATATTCAGCACTCAGTATGTCAGTTATTAAATAGGATGTCCTCTTGGGGAGGTGCTTCACTAGATTTATTAACTGACTAGAAAGAAAACAGAGGTTCCTAATAAAAAAGATTGCATTCCTGAAGACCCTGAGATACAAGAAAAGGCTGGAAACACTGTCCCTTCATTCAGTATCCTACAGACATCTGAGAAGAGCCCTGGTCCTAGCCTACCACACCACTGGAGATGCATCTGTCTTTGAACTCATGCATCATCCACTAATGTGATAATCTTGGACATACATCTTCAGTAACAGAAAAAAAACACAGCAGATAGACATGTTTGTCACACACCACCTCCCCTAGCTCTGGAACAAGCTTCCCCTACAATTTAAACAGTATGATTCACTAGCATCCTTCAAATACAACCAAGATGACAGGATGGATCCCACAAATTTTCATCAGGGGTGTCTGTAAAAGTTGGTATAGTTTGTGGGTGGCAAGACATATATAGTCCTCATAAAAATTGCCTTGAAATAGCTATGAGTCAACAAAAATTATTTTTTTTCTGTGAACTATTATTGCAAACAGCAGGAAATGACCAAGAGAGATATAATTGTCATGTGTTATTAATGTTTTGAAAAGCATATTCTTAAGACATGCAATACCATATGTGGTAATCTGTGACAGAGGCTATCAGTTCATCAGCCAAGAATTAGAAAGGTTTAAAAATTCCTGAGAATCCAAATAAGTGCCAAAGACTCTGTGGTATTTCCAGATCAACTGAAACATACAGAAGGCACGCTAAACTGTGAAAGACTTCATGAAAGATATAACAGTTCTGGAAAGAGAGCTTATTAGTAGTCATTTATGAGGGTATTGAAATACACAGTTGCAAAGAATAGGGAACACATTATATGAAGAGGATGGCTAATAACTGGAATAATTACCAGCCATGAGTGACAGATGAGGCTTTTAAAGCAGTGTAGCATTCCTGGAGGATGGGAAATAGCCTTAGACTAACTGCTGCATACTGCTGAGCAGATAGAGCAACAGTTTCTTCTGTTGTAAGGTATGCTGCATAATGTAACAAACTTAGGAGACATAGTGCATGTCCATGTATGGCTGATGTGCCCTCCAACACACTACTGCTTTAGTTAGCTTGAATTCACATTCCATGGAATGCATGTGTCATGCTGTCACTTAAATATATGGAGGCTTTTAATACCCCATTTCTATCCAAATGTGAGAATTTGTTTCCCATTATAGTTCAGTGTTTTGTAAGAAGATGTGAATATGGCTGAAGTCTCCAATCAACACAAAGGATAGTTCCTGACTGCATATCCTTAAACAAGCACTGATATAGAACATATTTAATTTATTATAGGTTCATAGGTTCATAGATAGGTACTAGGCTATTGGCCCTAGAGCCTATATAAGCCTAGCCAAATGGTACCCTGGCTTTTGCCACCCAAGAAAATTATTTTCCTGTGCCCCTGTCAAGCAGAGCCACAGAAGTTATCCCCGGGGTGAATTTCCTATCTTCCATCCAGTCATCAAGATTTTTCTTGAAGAGTGCTAATGAGGAGCTTTGTTTGATATAAGGTAGTTTGTTCCAGAGTATGGGAAGTCTCTGAGACAGGACTCTATCCCTCCAGCATGTTCTGTTTATTGTGGTGACAAGGTTAAGGTCCCTAGAGCATGTAGCTCAAAGGGATTGGGATTTCTTTACGTGGAGCATGTCCAACAGCTCTAGGTTTGACATAGCTTTGTATGTTAGGCAGAGATTGCCTTATGAGTAGGCGATATGCGACAGAGTAAAGCTGGAGTTTTTTGAGACGATCTGCGTAGGGCATGTTTGTGAGGTATTTCTGTGGCCTTTCCAGTTGTTGTAGATGTCTTGTGAGGTACATACCAAAAGAGGCGTTGTACTCTATAATGGGTCTAATGAGTGATGAGTAGAGGGGATCATTGACCTCTTTTTCCTGGCTGAGAAACCTTTTGTGATGAGGTGTGCAACATAGAAGGATTTCCTGACTACTGTGGAGATGTGATTATCAAAGGAGAGACTACTGTCCACCTGTGTCCCAAGGTCTCTTATAACAGTTTTGGTGTTAAGTAGACTACCGCCTATGTGGTAGCTCATGGGTACAGAGTTTTTACCAAAAGGGATGACAATGCACTTTTTGGCATTGAGCTTGAGCCATGGCTTTGACACCAGGGATCTGTCTCAGTGAGGCCCTTTTGTAGGATGTCCATATCATTAGGAGATTTGATTATAGCTCCTAGTTTGCAGTCATCTGCAAACTTTGTTAGCCAAAGTCCTTCTGTGTTAGCCTGCACTTCAGAGAAGTAGATACCAAACAGGAGTGGACCTAAGACTGAACCCTGTGGTACTCCACTTGTCACTGGTCTGGAGTTGAATTTAGAGTCTGCTACTTTTGCAGTGCGGGTTCGGTCAATGAGCCAGTTGGCAACCCATCTTGTGACATAGGGATTTATACCTAGTTTAGTGAGTTTGTCTATAATTCCAGAGTGGGGGATGGTATCAAAAGCCTTGGCAAGATCTAGATAGGCTGTGTGTACCACCTTACCCTCATCTACAGCTTTGGTAACCACTTCAAAGAAGTCTATCAGGTTTAGGAGACATGATCTGCCTTTTACAAACCCGAACTGGGTATGGTCCAGAGTTTGAAGATTACCAATGTCATTGTTTATAAGTTCCATGATGATACGCTCCATAGCCTTGCAGACCAGGCTCTTCAGGCTAATGGGGTGGAAGTTCCCGGGTTCCATGGTGGCTCCTGCTTTGTGGAGTGGGATAACCATTGCTGTGCACCATTCAGTGGGCACAAAGCTTGAGGTGAGGCTATGATTGAACATTGTACTTAGGTGGGGTGCCACTTCATTCTGTAGTTCATGTAGAACGCAGCCTGGGATGTTGTCAGGTCTCATGGATGCTGTGTTCTTGGCTTTGGAGAGTGTGTTTTTTACCTGTGCAGACGTAATTACAGGTACTTTGCATTCTTATGGTATAGAGATGGGCCCTTTAGGGGATGAGAGAGGGGCAAAGTTAGCACTGAACCTATATGCCAGGATGTTGGCAATATCACTTGGTTCTGTATATTTAGTGCCATTGTGCTGTAACTCAGAGCAGATCTGAGTGTTGCCATTGAGATTCTTGACATAGCTATAGAATGCTTTGTGGTTGTCGTTAGAATCAGTGGCGATTTTGTTTTCGTAGCTAGCTTTGGAGGATTTTATGAGGGATCTCAGCTTCTTACTGAGGCTGACCACAGAGTTCATCCAATCATGGGATTTTACTCTTTATGCTAAACTACCAGAACAAAATTCAAAAATTTTCAGTCACTGGGTGTAAACCAGCAGACAAAGGTTTATTGCTTGTAAGGGAAATCTATGCAGAAGAAGTGATGAGTAAGCTGAATGCAATCAGTTTATATATTCATATATCAGCTTTACCTAATTTATATATTTATTTATCTAACAAAATGTTTGAAACCAAATTCTGTTACAAATTTCAACCAGATCTCCAGTTTAAAAGACAAAATAGGTGTTTCATCAGTGTTCCTGTCGTACATCTGTAGAGAAGTGAAAAGCAGACAAGCTGTGATATGCTACTGCATTTCAGTTGAAGAATAAACTGATTGCATGGCACCATTATCATCTAATAATTCTCTTGAACATTTCCAGTAGATAGACATTTACATAAAAAGTATGTTTAATATAAATTCTGGAAGAAATAATTCTTGACATTACCAACACTGTGATGCCCGTGCACTCGCCCAGCAATCAAGGAGCCTCAATCCTCACCATTAACACCAGTGAGGGGCGTCCATATAGGAAAAAGATAATAAATACACATACAGTAAAGTACAATTTCCCTTAAGAGCACACAGATATCACAGTCAGTTTGGGGTTCGTCTGTCCCTTTCTCTCCAGGTCCCCAATAAGACTCCCCACTGGCACAGCTATAGGGTCCAGATCTTAGCCTAGTCGGCAAGCTAAAACCCCCAGCAGCCTTTATGTCCAACCAGTGCTTCGTGTCCATGCCCAAGTAGCTAACACAGACACACTTTGAGATATGAGTTATATACAACCACACAGACACTCTTGGGGAAGGCTGGCACAGGTTCTCTAGCTGTGCCCCTTTTCTGCCCAGTCCAAAATGTAGTACCTGCTGCCACTACCCACTGATATCAGCTACTCAAAGGCCTTTCTGAAAGGGTGTCCAATTATTACTATGCAATATTATTATTCAAATGGTAAGTGTGACTAAACAGTCAAGGCGTATTAGAGTGACTTGGTACAGTATAGCTATATACATGCAATGTACTCTAGAGTTTAAAATAACTACATAAAACAGCCACAGTTGAATGGTTCAAAAATATTCAATAATAAATAATAAAAACACAAGACAATACTTCTCACTACACAGTATTAGTCAAGAGTTCAGAGATCACAGAGAATACTTAAAATAATACAGTAGCAAAAGTTCTGACATCACAGAAAAAAAAAACAAACTAGTCAAATCTTCCTATTTCCTAGCTATATCTGAGAAAAAGCACAGTTCTAAATAACTTACATATAGAGCAGAGTAGTGCTGGTGATGTTGGATGTTCTCAAGACAAAATGCTCTGAGGTCTCTGATCCTCTCTCTTTAAATTGAAAACACAGAGCTGCTTCACATTATATCATTCTTCACACTTCTCTGGTGTTTCCAGGCTAACATAAACTACATTTACATTCTTTACACCTGATCAGAAACCAGAGCAATAAAGGGCATTTATACATGCAAATTCTAACCATTAACTCTGGTCTTAAAACAATAGGCAGGATGCCTCCCTCTAGACATATCGGCTCCGAGTTTTGACATCAAAGACAGTCATGAAATGTTTGACTTAGCTTTCTTACAGCAGAGTGCACTATTGTTACATTTTTGCAGTTCAATATCCAATGCAGTCTTTTTACATTTAAGACAACAAGCCTGTGGCTTACATTAATATTTACAAATGACAGACTAATCTACAAAATTCTATCTGGCTAGGCTGGCAGCATTCACCTATCTTCACACATCTCCCCCCCTGGAAAACTTAAGCTAGTTTTTTAAGTAACCTTTGAGAAATGTTGCTTGAGAGGGTTACGTCTATCTGAATATACCTTACCCCATTCTCTATCTTGAGAGCCCATCTGAGTTAGCATTGCTAATTCCACTGCAGTGCTGCACTGACATACCATATCCTTGCAACCCTAGGCTCCATCTTAGCAACTTAGCATTTTGCTGGCTGGCTCTATTCTTCCTTGTCAGGTCTGAGGGGGGGAGCAGCTATGGTACAGGTTCTGGCCTGATCTTATAACTCCCCACTCTATGTCTCAGATAGGAGACCTCTGCCATATCCACCTGACATTTGCTTGGCTTAATGGTCAGCTCTGCCCTCTGCAGTCTGCTCAGCACCTCCCTGACATGTTGAAGCTACTCTTACCAGGAATGGCTGTAGATGGCGATATCATCTAGGTAAGCAAGGGCAAACCCTCCAGCTAAGATATGATCTACCAACCTCTGGAAAGTTGCTGGGGCATTTTTCATCCCAAAGGGCATCTCTGTGAACTCATACAAGCCAAAAGGAGTCACAAAGGCTGACCTCTCTCTGCCACTGGGAGTCAAGGGCACCTGTCAGTAACCCTTGGTAAGATCAATGGTTGTAAGATACTTAGCCCCACCCAGCTGCTCTAGGGCCTCATCTGTCCTAGGCATAGGGTAAGCATCTGACTCTGTGTGACTATTTAATTTCCTGTAGTCTACATAGAACCTGGTACTGCCATCCTTCGTTGGCACCAGCACCACTAGGGAGTCCCAGGGACTGTTGGACTCTTGAATCACCCCTAGTTCCAACATCTACTGTACCTCTTCCCTCAGAGTCTGTTTGACTCTCTCAGGCACCCTCTAAGGGGCCTGCCTAATAGGCCTTTGGGGTCCTGTATCCACCTGGTGCTGCACCAGGTGGGTGCAACCTGGTTTCCCAGTGAACATGTCCCCAAACTCCTGTAAGCGTGCACTGTTGTTACATTTTTGCAGTTCAACATCCAATGCAGTATTTTAAAAGAACAAGCCTGTGGCTTATATTAATATTTACAAATGACAGAATTATCTACAAAATTGTATCTGGCTAGGCTGGCAGCCTTCAGCTATCTTCACAAACACCACTGAAAATGAAAACATCAGACCTATGCTTGTGGACAAAAACATTGCTTTAAACTGTCATACTATAGGTCTGCAGGTTTGGTGAACAAGCTTAAGGCCTTTTGGCTACTAAGGCATTTGATACTCTGGATCTAACACTGGAATTTGCTGGCATCCTTGCAATCCTAAGTGAGAGAGGGTGTAGGAAGGATTCCATTGGAATGAAATTATTTTAGACTTCAATTAGTCATGTTCTACTTTATATTTAGTATTAATTTTTTATTGAGGCTGAATGTCTTCTTGCAGATGACTCAAGTTGTGGTTGCTGGGTTCATTCATAAGCAAAAGAACTTCAAATACTATGAGGTCCTATGTCAGAAATAAGACTCCATTAAAAAGGTGATAACATACAGAAAAGATTGCTGTTTTAGTATTTTGATACAAAGCCCACTTGAAGTCCTTCTTTTCTCTTTCTGAGGAATTTTTGCACCATTTTCAAACGCAACAGAAAGTGCATGACTAAGTTACATAACCTGATGCAGTGTTCCATAACTCGTCTGATTAGAGCTATGTAAAATGGGACAATTAATTCATGGGCATAATGCTCTCAACTCCATGGACAGCTAAGTATCTTTTGTGTAGAATAGCAGCAAAATGGATATCAAAACATCCAAGTTTTTATTGTTTTGTCAACTTTTATCCAGATTTCATCAATACTATTTTAAGCTGGTTTTTTTTTTTTTTTTTTCCCAAATGCCAGAATGCTGCATTTTTGACATTGAGGGTAAGGTCATTTCAAATTCACTATTTGCATGTAGAGTAATGTTTTCCTAGATTATGGTGATTTAACACATTCATATCTGAGTGATATTTACCTCATTGCATTTTCTTTATGTAAACATTAAGCTTCTGGGAAGAGCAGCCCAACAAATATTAGACCTATTTTTATAGAATCTTTTCTTCATGTTCCATTTGCACTGTAGGATGAAATCTTATTCAGAGTGGCATCGGTCCTTTTTCAGAATGCACTCAGAGTCTAATAAAGGTTATTCACTTAGTTTGTAATTCCATATGCAGCTACCTTTTGATAAAATGCCTGCTCCCTGACCATTGCACTCAATATATGAATGCATTATGTTCGCACAATATACATGGCAAAAGGTACTAAAGAGTAAATTTCAGATTTAATTAAGTACAGTATGTGCTTCGATGCTGAACTTTTTCAGCAAAGACAAATCTTTGTGTCTCCTAGCCAATTATCTAGATAAGGAACTTGCAGTACAGATCATCAGAGGAAGGAAAAAAATGTCTTATCTTAGACAGTGACAGTTACTGTCCCTTTGTTCTGTCAAATGCATATATCTTTTTCAGTTAGTCTTTAAAAAGCTAAAACAGGTAGAAATGGAAGACAAAAAGTGACACACAAAGATAAAAATAAAACATTTTTGAAACTAGCTCACATCATGCCTTCTATTTTAATAGAGCAAAAGTGCTTGGAACTGCAGACAAAACATATTAAACACAAGCATTGTACTGTCTTTTAAAGTTGATGAAAAGATAAAGAAAGTTTCTTTAAGTACAGTGGCTAGCTTTATGGCTAAATCATTATCTTAAATATAAAGAGTGCAATTATTGTAAATGAATCATGAAGTGCACTGCAAACTGAGAATTATGTTGAGTGCATATTTTCAGTTTAAGTAATGTTCTTGAAATAAATTTGAAATGAATTCTAGACATCAAAGAATTAAATATATGTAGTGCTGAGAAGTGCTTTGAAATGAGCTATGTCTTGTAAACAGATTACTAAATTGCTCCTTTCTCTAATCAAGAAAATAAGAAAAATTTCACCTACATGACACAAACGTGACAATATTATGAATGCATATGGATATGAAGACAATGCTTTTCACATTGTTTTGATTAAGAACATGTATGATAAGTCCTGACAGCATTACATACTAGACACGATGCCATGTTCAAAAATGTGTTACTACATGTTTATTGATATTTCTCGTGTTTCTGAGAGTTCATCTGCCCCCAGCCACCCTCCCCACCAAAAAAATTCTTCAAGCATTTATTCATTGGCATTGAGTGCTAACTGATTAAGAAAACCAAAACAGTTAGGGAATATAGTGAACAAAATTACAGGCCTATCTCCCTCTACGTCTGCAGCAGGCAATGGCATAATTGTGCTCCACTCAAGAAATCTTTCCACTTTCTGAAATAATTCTACTAACTGCTTTACACTACTCTGCTTTCTATCACCGAGGCATCACAAAACCCAGACCACCACTTTATTCTCCATACTTCTACTTTTCAGCAATCTCCATCAAAGAAATGAAAAAAAAAAAACTCCTCAACACCATCACTACCACTCTGATACTCCTACTGGCTTAAACAGATCCCATCCCTGGTTTATTTCAGTCTGCAAAGACTACCTAATGAATCCCTTCCATATGTTCTGTAATAATTTTCTCACACAACATTATGGGTTCCAGCTACAAGCATGTAATTATCATACCCCTCCCCAAAATCTCTAAATCTGAATCCCCAAATCACTTATACCCCTTATCATTCTTATCTAATCTGGGGAAATATTTGAGCACTTATGTTCTCCCAGGTAATTGCACTGACCACAACTTCTTTATCCTTGCTATAACACCACAAATCTCAAATCCCTTCCTACCTACTTAAAAGGAAAACTGTCCTGTAAAGCATTTAGTTGAGATTTATAAACATTATTTTTCACTTCTTATTAATCAATGCAATGCAAACAATGTTTGTATCAAACTGAGAAGATAAAAAAACACAAATGCCACTGCTATATAAAGATGCATGCCATGTATATTAATGAAGGCACATTATTGAGGGAGAGCCATGTAACATGGTTATTGAATAAGTGTAGGGAGTGTGTTACTGTGTCCAGAGATGAGTAACACACCCCCTGCACTGTGAAAGTGCAATATATCAATGTATGCATATGTATTAAATGTATGTGTTTTTTTAATGTCTGCGTGGCGTGGCACACAACATTTAACACATGCCAGACATCTAAAAATAGAAACCGGATTCATTTAATTATGAATGCAAACTTCAAGTTTAAAATGAAAAATAAAAAATTTTAAAACCAAAGTCAAGTAACACTGTGAGCGATGTCAGAAACAAACGGCATATAAAAACAAAAAGACCAATTTTATTAGCACTTTCGGTGGGATCAGTGTCTCACCTTCATCAGACAACCACACAATCAATTAACACAGTTTATATATATAATTCAAATACAATTAATTATCAATTATAGAGACCGTAATTAAACTGCTTGCCCTTAAGGGAACATCACATAAAATGAACTAATTCCTGTTCGTAGAACACAATTTTACATGTTAAAACAAGTTAAAACATCACAGTTTTATACCCCATGTCAAATTCATTTATACAATTTTACTATATAATGTATTATATTATATTAAAAATCAAAATATATAATGATTCCCACTCTGTTGCCTTTACAATGAATGTGAAATGAATTTTTTTATTAATAAAATAAATTATATGTTGGTGATAACGACATACATAGTGTGTTGAGAGACTGCGGGGTATGATGTGGGGCTATCAGTGGATAGTGCAGGCCAGTTTGGATGTGCAGGGTCTGTACATAGGGGATATCAATGTATCTGGTCCTGTGGTGTGTTCCTCTCTTGTCTTTCAGAAAGGATGTATCAAAGGAGGCACCCACCATTTTCAGAGAGTGAAAATAATGTCATCTTGGATGGCCTCAGACTGCATCACAGCATTCTGCTGTCCTGGACATGCCAACATCATGACCAGTGTGCAACACTGTGGGCTGACCTGATTGCAGCAGTCAACCAAGTAAGCCTACAGGGCAGAACCTACAAGCAAGTCCTATACTGAGCAACAGATATGGTCAATTATGCATGACAAGAGGCTGCCACTGTGGCCAGGGACCATGCAGTCACAGGTGGACGGACTGCAGCAGAACAACCACTCTTGGTCACAGAGGACTTCCTGACAAAACTGGGAACAGCCATCAGCTCCCAAGCATCCATCATCCCATGCATCATGGAGGTGGGTGCCAAAGGATCCACAGCAGAGGATCATCCAGATAAGCTTCTTGTGTTCATCACTGTAATATTTTATCAGTCAATGTGGCAGTCTCTGCATACCAGTACATGGGTGTCAGGTCTATCTGCATGGGGGGGGTGTGGTTTTAATGCACAGTTGTGCACACATACTCAGAATGTCAGCAATGTAGGCAGTATTACATTAGCTACTGTACATATTATCCTGTAACAATGCCACATTTGGTATTAATGACAATACCTCTCCCTCACATTTCCATAGGTACGTCAGGTGTGGCTGGAGTCCAAGGTTCTGTACCTGGTAAGTGTGATACTGTTGTTATATGGATCATATATAACCTAAGAATGTTACATATGACATTTTGCCCTAGGCACAACTGTTCTGCTTAGCCAGAATATGATACTTGTATGTCCAATTCCGGAGGGGTTAACTGATGTGCATTGAATGGTAATCACAGTTGTGTATTTTCAGAAGCAGTAGCACATTTGCAATTATTTTTCAGAAGGTCTATGCAGTCTGCTATATAGGAGACAATTACTCACAGATGCCTGTTCACACACAATATGGAGATGGAACATACCTGAAGCAGTGATACTAGAACTGGGATAGTATGCTCAAGACAGGTGCACTGTGTTTTAGGTGTAGGTCTATCACATACACTGACATATTGTTTATCACACAGGAGTTTAGTACTGGCAACATTAACCGGACATGCAGTGCGTGTTATAAAGAGCCTGTCTTGTCTGTGTATGCTGTAGTCTGCTTGTGGGTTGTGCATGAGATTATAAACAAGATGTGGTATGTGTAATGCAGTTGTGGCTCCTCATCTGTAGGTGTATGTGTGTGAATTACCATACATATAGTGCAAGTAGTAATTTACTTATTTTGTCTTCCTACTCACAGGTGAATGTGTTGGTTGGAGTCTGTCCCCACTCACAACTGATGTCAGTGTCTCATCAGACTCTGATGATGATGGTGGCTATAGTGAGACACAGGTGGGATTGCTGGGGGCTGAATCTGCCCCATGGGTTGACATCCCACTTCCTTCACAGTGTTCCTGCACACACTCAGTATGCCCACACATTCCCAGTCCCCTGAGGCTACAGATATCAGACATTCAGAGTGTGGCGACATCAAACAGGAGAGTGTGGCAACTATGGCATCAATGAGTGTAGACACTAGCCATAGCCAGATACTGGTGAGGTCTCACACCAGCAGATCAACTGGGGTGCTCAAAGGAGGACTGCTTTCCATCCACCACCTGTCATAGGTGTCACATCATGGGTCACTCAATGCATTTTTTGGTCCATCATGGAGGCACAGGTATGTTCCAAATGCAGCACTAGATGGATGTTCAGGATCATGGATGCATCACCGTCTGACATCCATGACTCTCTCCACCACATTAGTGATACCATGCATCATTTCACTTATGTAGTGAACAGACAGTGGGGTGAGACATTGTCCATCTTTCAGTGCACATTGTCTGTGCTAGAACATGTGGTGGGAGTAGGGCATCAGACACATGGCCATAGGTTAGCAAAAACATACGCTGAGAGTCCATGTGGCCATGCACTATCACACTACTGTAGTGGCAGTACCTCCACCTCTACAGAAGGGAGGGTGCTGTCCACACTATGATGTGGCAGGCCATGGGCACATGGTCCTGGGTGGTCCCGTGAGGGACATGGGCCCAGCAGACACCAGCCACCATCAGCGACTAGTACTGCATCTGACCCTGGGCATAGTGGTGCCAGTGCCACTCCTGGCAGAGTCAGTTCCCATGTTTGTGGCCAGAGATGGTGAACTCTTCATTCTGCCATGTACGGTCCACAGCTGTCCAACAGACCCACAAGTAGGGTTAGCACATGGCTTGATTGTATACACACACTCACTCAAACATCACTGTCACATGCAGGTCACCAACAGACACACACAGCACCTCTCCATGGCCCAGCTGACCAGCACCCCTTCCTTACTCACACACATAATGTCAACTGTTTGGCACAGCCTAGGCCTCTGGCACCCCCACACCACACCCTGTGTATGTGATGATACCTGTGCCATATCCCTGACATTCATACAATCAATGCAGGGACATGCAAATATGTGTCTGATGCACAGGGTGACTGATTACATTACGTTACATGACATTTTGTAGTGTGGTAGTGTTATGCCATGACAGGTGCTGCATGCTGGCATGTGTCATGAGTACATGTCAAAGTGTCTGTACCTTTGTTGCATGATGTTAGATTGGAGGTAGTGTTGCAGACTGACAGGTGTCTCTCAAAACTTTGTATGTTTCTGTTCCAGGGGTATCAGTGGCTATGCTATGAAGAATTGTTGGCAATACAGTGACTCAAGATGTCATGGCAGCAAAGTGGCAATATGACATCAGTAAGGTATGGCTGTATATGTGCATGGTTACCTAGGTGCATATGTGTAGAACAGTGTGTCAGGGACAATTTGGTGGACAGCATAATCCTGCATGCATACCCCATGACAGGGCATGCTACCCTTGATATGTGTCACCTGGGTGTTCTGCACCTAGAAATGTAGGTGGTGGGGGATAGAATTTATGCCTAGGTAGATTATAGGTTCATAGGTTCATAGATGTGTACTAGGCTAATGACCCTGGAACCTTTACAAGTGTAGCCCACAGGATTACCCTGACATCATGCCACCTGACCTTAGTTCCTAGTGCCTCTGTCGAGTAGAGCCACTGGAGTGATCCCCAAGGTGAATTTTCTATTTCCCATCCACTCAGCATGATTTCTCTTGAAGAGGGCCAGTGAGGGGCTCTGCTTGACATGTATGGGAAGTCTATTCCATAGCATGGGCAGTGTCTGGGTTATGAACCTGTCCTTCCAGCATTTTCTGTTGATTGTGGAAATGAGGTTGAGGCAGGGGTGGCTCGTGCTATAGGACTGCAGGACTGCAGCCCCCCCCCCCAGCTGTAGAATAAAACAAAATAAAAAATGGAAAGAAAAGAAAACAAAAAAATATATATATTTTTCTTGAGTCCAAGAACTCGTGATTCGCAGATTGGGAACTCCAGACTGCTTTGTCAGCAGTCCAGATAGGAGGAAAGGCCCCTCCCTAGGAAAACATTGGAACCTGCTCTCACAGGGAAACTGTTACTGGAGACTGCATGGGACTATAGATGGATTTGTAAGGACTGCTCTTTTGTATTCAGACTTGGAGGCTTCTCTCTCGGCGCAGGTAGGGAACTAAACCATGTGTGTGTGTGTGTGGGAAATGCTCCAAGTGCTATATGGTGGTGGGTAGAAAACAGGCTTGAACCCTGTACCTTGGGCCCAGTGGCAAGAGCCTGAATTCCCTACCCACCACCATTTGTAAAACATTTGCAGATTGTTCCCTCATACTTGCTCTGTTCCTCATAAAATCTGTGGTTTCTGTATTTTTGTGTCCATACAAAGTCAGTAGTGCAATGGTGCAGTGGTAACATTGTTGCCTGACATCTACAAGTTCTCTGGTTTGAATCTTGGCTGGGGTGCCTTCTGCCTGGAGTCAGCATGTCCTCCCTGTGTTTGTGTGGGTTTCCTCTGGGTGCTCTGGTGTCCTCCCATCTTACAAAGATGTGTTTGTCTGGAGTGTTTCTCCCTGGGCCTCTGCTGAAAATTGGCTTTTGTTCCAAGCCAGACTTTCCTGGTTAACAAATGTTTAAATAAAAATGACAAGCATTTGAATTTCAGACTTTATATTCTTCAGAAAGTACATGGTAACACAAAAGCTTTTAGTCTAGCAATTTTCTAAGTTTATAAGATGGATATTTGAAATGTGTCCCTATTTTGGAACTGTATTCCCCCATTATTGGCTTCGCCCAGGTTTTTTGTGCTAAGGTTGAGAGTTAGAGTAAGAACTGAATTCACTGAATATGTTTAGGGGCAGTATTTCCCCATTACTGGCTTTGTCTGGGTGTTTTTTGCTAAGAGGTTGAGAGCTATGGTGAGAAGTGAATTCACTGAATATGTTTGGGAGCTGTATTGTTGGCTTTGTTCAGGTGTTTTATACTAAGAGGTTGACAGCTATGGTGAGAACTGAATTCACTAAATGGTACCATTTAAGTTTCAGTCTTCCTCTCTTTTACAAAACAGCTGATCTGGCATAGTGGTATGTTGCTCTGGCTGTTTTACACAGGGTCCTGGGCTCAAGACTTGGCAGTGAAATATATGGTGGTAACAAAGCATTTTATTCTAGCAACTTTCCAACATTATACAAGCAATGTTTAAAATGTGTCCCTGGTTTTGGGGTTTTTGCCCCCCACAATATATTTTGGCTTTTTCCAGATATCTTGTGCTGCAAAGTTCAGAGATACAGCTGAGTGAGTAGATTTTACAAGGAGCTGAGAGCTGCAGGGGAGCAAATGTTTAGTGCTACTTATGCTGAGTCTGCTTGCATTGTTAATAGCACAACAGGCAGTGTATTTGGTTTTGATGCAGAAGGCTGTGGGTTCTACTCCCCCAGTAAATAGATGCATTGCTGATACTGTACTGTGTTGCAAAGGGGGTGGATGCCGCACTCCTTTCTGGTGAAGATACCTCGTAACTATGAACCTGTTATCATTAGTGTAAAATAGGAAATTTATTCCTCAAATGCAAAATAAAACTTTCAAATGAAGTCCAAATCATTGCAGAAGTAAAGCAGTATGCACATTAGTGTTTATGGTAAGTGGAGTGAAATAGCCAAGTAATGGTTCATTGGAGTGGCTGCAGAGGGGGGGAGGCTCCATTCGACCATGATTTTGTGAGGGGGAAGGATGGCAAACTCAAAGACAGCCCTGGCTGAACTATACCTCTCGCCTGTCCAGATTTTTCCAGAATGAATAGATTTTTGCTTCTTATTTTTGGTTTGTTCCTGACAAATCATTTAGGAATTAAGTCACTAAATAATGACAGACACTGAGTTTCAGACTTCATAACCTTCAGAAAAATGCATGCTAAAGCAAGACCTGTTATTCTATCAACTGTCTCAGTTTATACAAGAGCAATTTTAGTACTGTTTATATGTTCCTCCAATATATTTGGCCTTGCCCAGATTTCCTGCATTAACAGGTTGAGAGGTACGTGCAAATAAACTGCTTTATAGAATTAGGCATATCCAAACATCTCAACTGTCCCTGATTTTCGCTCAAAATGTTGCTCTTCCCCTAGTAATCCCTCCGCAAAATGGCAATTTTGGAAGAAAACATGGAGGGTTTACAATTAATAAATAACTGTAATAATCAGAGTTATAGATTACTTTTATTTCAGAAATGCATGTAAATTATTTTATTTTGTCAGCTGCTCAAGTTAGCAGTACTAATATTAAAATGTGCCCTTTCTTTGACAGGTTCCCAGGTGTATTGTGTGGCTATTTTATATTTTTGCATCACATTTCTGGTCCATTTTTCATAAAATTGTGTTTTTTGGCAAATTAGTGGCAAGTTAGAAAATAATGACAGACATTTCAGTTTCAGATTTCACACCCTTCAGAAAATTCATACTAATGCAAGACCTACTATTCTATTATCTTATTTAAAAATTCTCCTTATTTTTGGGCCTTTGTCCCACTTTTATATATAGCTTTGTCCAGATTTCTTGCTCTGAGGTTAAGAGGTATGACAAATGTGTCAAGGCCATCACAGTCAGCCAGAGACATTTCAAATTGTGACAAACTTGTTGCACCCCACTCCCCCATGTAGTGACTCTGGATGTGTCCAAGCAAGGCAAGGAGCAGTTATGCAGTGTAAATGTGCAGAGTATCCCTCCATCAAACGTAGACACAAGTACTACAGTGGCTTTTCATCTGTCCTTGATTTTGCAGAATGTTCTGGTTTCTGTCATATTGTTATACTGTTGATTTATGCTTATTATTATTCAGAAAGTGCCTTTTGCTCTGTGCTTAAGTAGCAATGCTTTAATGACCATCAGGTAAGCTTGTCTGAGATTGTAAGATGCAAGTAAGTTTTAATAAGCATACTGTTAAAGAATTGCCAACATTGAAAGCCTTTCTGTTGTTTATTTATTTATTTTATTTTACATTTGTTGACCGGGCTAGTCTAACTGTATATATGTCCATTTTCAGTAGAGGCCCGGGGAGAAAAGCTCCAAGCATAGGCTGTGACATAACATAAGTTATATGCAGTAGTAACATGATTTGCAGTACATTATTTAGATTATACATGAAAAACTTATACAGGGTTATAAATAAAAACCTTATACAGAGCCCTTTAGTAAGGCTTAGGCTAAGATCTAATACAGAAAACAAACATAATATAAAAGTAGTTTTTTTTGCCTGGTTTACAGATGTACAAACTTATGTTTCCATCTAGTGTAGATGAGGGCTAGCACTTTTAGAGTAAGTAAACTGTTAGAGTTCTAGGAAGGAAATCTCGTCAAATACTATTTAGAGGTTAGCTTACTAGTTAACACCAGTAGGCGTCAGACCGATAGAGCAGAGAAGTATAGGGAGAGCAGGATGTTTGCTGATGTTGTTGCCATGCAGAGAATACTTACATAACTATATAATGCATAAGCCTTGGGTATTGAAATGCATATGACAGTATTTGTAATAAAGGACAGGATTACATTATTTTAAGAAGCTCATTACATTTGTTGGAGACTTCAGTCATCTTTTCAGGCTTTACCTGCAAACTAAACAGAATGCCAATCTACCGTGTGTGGTCCATAACCTGTACAGTAATCCTTTAAGCAATGTATGTTGAGTTTGTTTCTTGTTTGCTTTTCATTTTTTACTTCGATCATGTTTTCCACATGAAACAAGTAGATAGTTGTTGTCATGCAGCAGGTCTTTTTTGGATAAGAAACATTTTTACAAGTGGGGGTATCACAGAGAATGCTACTTTCAGCATGTTAATTGGTACTTTAATAAAGCTGAATACAAATTATAATTAGAACTGTAGTGAAAGGAGAAGTAGTTTGAGTTGAGTACTGCTTGTTTTTCTTATACTTGATTTTGACTGGCATTCCAGTAATGTATTTAAAAAGTAATTTATTTTTTCATGCCTGACAACCTTTTAGTTTCCATCTAGATATTAAGTAATCTGTCATGCAACCAATGCATTGAAATATTTTTTTTCTTCTACACTTCATTCTGTCTTGATTGGACACTCATAATGATGGTTTGGCACCCAGGGCAGTGTATTTAATTAAAGTTACAGTTTTTGTGGTTTCGAGCATAGCCCCTCCCCTTTCTAGTTGGCCACACCCATTCCCATTGACCCCCAGCTATTCAGCTGTCTCCTGCAGCCCCCCTTTGATTTGAAGTTACCAGCCACCACTGGGTTGAGATCTCTAGAGTGTGTGGTGCGGATGGATTGGGATTTCTTTAGATGTAGCATTTCCAAGAGAGCTGGGTCAGACAAGGCTTTGTAAGTCAAGCGAAGATCACCTCTAAGTAGGCAATATGAGACAGAGAATAGTTGGAGTATTTTGAGTCTGTCCATATAGGACAAGTGTTTAAGGCCTAGGATCCTCTTTGTGAGCTTCTTTTGTGACCTCTCCAGTTGTTGCAGGTGTCTAGTGAGGTACATGCCAAATGGGGCATTGTACTCGATGAGTGGCCTAATTAGGGAAGAGTAGAGGGAGATAATGAATTTTTTCTTCCTGGATGCAAAACCCTTAGTAATGAGATCTGCAACATAGAAGGATGTTCTGACCACAGTACCAACGTGCTGGTCAAAAGAGAGGTTGCTGTCAACCTGTTTTCCCAGATCTCTTATAATGCCTTCTGTATTCAGTGGACTACCATGAATGTGGTAATTCAAGGGAACTGGGATTTTCCCAAGGGGGATGACGATGCATTTTTTGGCATTGAGCTTAAGGCAATGGTTCTGACACCAGTTGTTGGTCTCATTGAGGCCTTTCTGTAGATGTGGGCTATTTAGGGCCAGCAGCAACTCATAACCATTGCACACAGATAGGCACACTGCTGCAAGTGGATATATTTACAGAAGCATACACACAGAGCTGCCTTTATTGAGATTAGAACCCCTACCTATCTAGTAGTAGACACTATAGTACTAAGTACTTATTGTATGTGCCACAGAGCTTTTCTGTTATGAGACTGACAGTCAGTGCTGATAAGGTGAATGACATCAGCAGGCCTTGTAAAGGAGGCCAATGGGGTGGGATGAGAGGTAGGTATGATGCCTTAAAATGTATAACCATTGCACACAAATAAGTGAGACAGACACACTGCTCCAAGGGGATATATTTGCACACACACACACACACACACACACACACACACACACACACACACACACACACACACACACACACACACACATACATACACACACACACACACACACACACACACACACACACAGACACACACACAGACACACACAGGCTCACAGAGTTGCCTTTACTGAGATTAGAGCCCATGTCTATCTAGTAATATACACTATAGCACAAACTGCATATCGCATGTGCCATGGAGCTTATCTGTCTTGAGAGTGGTTGTCATTACTGTTAAGGTGGATGACATCAGCAGCTGTTGACAGGGAAGCCAATGTTGTGGAGGACGCTAGTCACAGGGCCATACAATTATTGACCATTGTACAGAAATAGGCCTGATGGGCATGTCTGTACTGCTGTATGGGAAATATCTACACACACACACAAGATGGGTGGTGTGAGTTTAGAACCACTACCTTCATACTAGTATACACTACAGCTCACAGTGCTATTTGTACCAGTTACATTTGGTGTACGTGTGGCTGCAGCCACAGCACTTGTGGGATGCGCAAAGTGGCCTTGTGTTACACAGCCTGTCTGGCATGCAGAATGAACCTGCTTTATACTGTTATTGTACCTAGTGTTGCAGCACTGGGGTACCTGTTAATACCCCTGCTATTTGTGTACAGGTACCAGTGTCCCCATTTCTGACAATTTGCAGTTTGCTAGGCGGAGAATTGGCTAGTGACAATATGTCCTGTCCAAGTCCTGTGTTTCAGCCATTGCACATTACACCACCTGCTCACCATTGTTTGTCTACAGTGTAAGATTCCACAGACACAGGGTTCCGTGGTTGGGTGGATTATGTCATTATGCAGCTGTGATCTTTTACCATCAGACAACAGTTGTGTGTGTAGGTGCAGTTAACCCCAGCATTCTTCGTATAGGTGTGGACATTCATGCATCCTCACACACACACACACACACACACACATATATATATATATATATATATATATATATATAGGTTTACTATCAATATATCGACGTTCATAGCAATGAAAGTTCAATACTTCGAAAATGTCATACTTCCTGCATGCTAATTAGGTTAAAATATCAAACTATTTGATAGTAAACCTATATATATATATATATATATATATATATATATATATATATATATATATGTTACCTATTATGTTATCTCTCTCTCTCTCTATATATATATATATATATATATATATAAATATTTATAAAAAAAAATATATATATATATATATATATATATATATATATATATATATATATGTGTGTGTGTGTGTGTGTATGTGCCACATACTGAAAGATAGCGTAATCATGTCTGAGGGGAATAGGGAGAGACAGATATGTATACATAGCTGTCTGTATGCACAGAGATATTTTCATATCTCATTTCTTTAGGCAGATGAGGAATCAGACATGGGCTGAAATTAGTTATATGTAGGAGCATGCCCATTGTGACTGTCAGTATGTACAATGTGTCTCCAGGCCAGACCTACCTGTACTCCAGTCCAGAATTTTCTGTGCTACAGCCAATTGGCTGCTTCACCTGATTCAACAGTCCAGCACCTCCCTGTTATTATGTCCAAGGGATTCCCCGGCTGTGTGCTGAATGTAATATATGACTTATAACATGCGACTGTACAGATTGTAATAGACTGTGCAGGGTTTGCATTATATGTATGGTATGTTTTACATAGCATTGTGATTTTCTGGTACATCAGTGGCAAATCATTTTAGACTGACATTAGGAACTGATGACAGATGTTTGAGTTACTGAATCCATACACACCATGGAACCCATGCTGCTGCATGACCTGTTATTCTCTGCACTTTCTACATTTGGCTGGCACTAGTTAATCCTTCTCCTTATATTTGGGCCTTTGTCCCACTCCTGTTCATGGCTTTGTCCATATTTCCTGCTCTAATTGGTTGTAGGTATGCTGTGACTGGGGTACATGATGTAACACCACACACAGGGTTATAGTCTTCACACCTCTGATTGTACATATTTTGCAGGATGTCCAGAGTTCCAACCCATGTGTCTGCTCTGCTCTTCAGACAGTTGTGTTTTTCTGGTAATATACTACTAAATGGTGCCCACTTAATTGTTGTCAGTACTGACACATTTAATTGATGGCCTTTACATCCTGCTGCTATTTTGTCTTGTTGCAGCCTGCTGTTATACTAGCCACATTCTTGGATACTCAGAGCATGTATAATGTCTGTAGATTTGGCCCTCTGACCCTCCATTGTCTCTCTGGCTTTGCCCAGCTTTCTTTCAGTAACAGATTGCAACATATTGACAGTGTGTGGGACTGATATCATAGGAGTACCTCACATGCAAAAGTTGTAGGTGCAGCCAACTTTGAACCATGAACACCATCAACCATGCTAACGTACTTAGCCCACTGAGCCACAACTGCCACCAGAAAGTGAATTTTAATTCCTCACATAATAAACAGCAGACAGACATGTACACTTTGACCCCTGCATATTTTTATTTATTTATTTGCATTTTCTTACCAACTAGACACAGGTCCTTTTTCAGTGGAGCCCTGGGGAGAAAAGCTCCACAGAACAATAAATGAGCAACAGAGTACATGAAGAACAATTGAGCATACATACAATAGCAAATAATACATACTGCAGCAAACATTAGCTATACATACAATATGAAACATAGTAATGAACAGATATACAAATATCTAGCTAAAGGCTAGGAATAAAGGTAGGATGTATATACAGATAGTACTAAGCCCAAACAGATACTGTTCTAAACTTGTATACCTAAATCTTATATACAGGTATTGCACTAAACTCAAGCAGATATAAAGCAGAAGCACCACACAAAGGTGGAACAAGCTAAAAGGGCTAATGGGATGGAAGGTGGAGTTAGTGGAGTAAGAGAGGAGACTGAGTGACTTCTATATGTGGTAGTGAGAGGAAGCTAGGTGTAAGTCAGTTGGATATGTATTTGGAGTTGAGATGAAGTGAGGTAGTTAAGCATGTTATAACAGGTCTGAGAGATTGAGTGAGGAGGGAAGGGGAGGGTAAAAGTTGCACCAGAACTTGCAGCTGAAGGAATGCAATGATCAGATGGTGTGAGGCAGGGTGTCTAGGGGAGGGGAGAGGAAGGGGAGGTAAAATGAGGGTTACTAGTCGGGATTGATGCATGGGCATAACCAAATACTTTTTAAGTGAGTTTTTAGTGCAGTCTTGAAGTGATTGCAAGAAGGTAGTGTGGTTATAGAGAGGGGAGATTGTTCCATAATCTGGACATGATGCAGGAAAATAGTGCTTCTACTGCTGAGTTCTTGGGTTTAGTCACTAGAAGTAGACTTTAAGAGGATGGTTTACTAACTTGTGAACAAGGGAGAGTTGATTCAGGTGCAGAAGTTGAGGGAGTACAAGCCAGTTAAGTTCTCTAAGTGAGATACAGTGGTGACTGCGATAAGTTGCACCAGTGGCAAACTTAGCAATTTTATTATAGCAAGCCTTGAGCTTGTTTAGGTCTGTTTGTCTAAGGTAGGTAAGTATAGGAGAGGGGTAGAGTAAAGTGGAGATTAGGTGGGAATTAGCAGCAGAAATTCTGTCTGTCTTGGTGAGGAATTGTTTGTTTCTGAACAATGCACACAGATTTTTGTGAACCTTTTTTATGGTAAGAGAAATGTGAGTGTCAAATCTGAGATTATCAATCTCAATGCTAAGTAGTTTGGTGTGTTCTGTTGGGGAGATGATGGTATTGTCTTTGGCTAGAATATTAAAGTGGGGGATAATTGGGATAGATTTAGTGGGTTGGAAGATAAGGAGTTTAGTTTTTCTCAGGTTAAGTAATAACTTGGTGTTAGACAACCAGTTTTCTACAGATGAAAAGGCTTCCTGTGTGAACTTGTCAAGTTCAGGTATAGTTGGGGCTGAGCAGATGAGGATGGAGTCATCTGCATACTGTATAAGAGAAGCATACGTGGTGGCTGTAAATAGTTCATTGGTGAAGAGTGAGAATAGTAGGGGATCAAGGATGGATCCTTGGGGAACACCAAGTGTTACAGGAATCTGAGGGGATAGGTCATTATGCCAGACAACTGATTGTTGGTGGCCAGTAAGATAGCTGTAAAACCAATCAGTAGCTGATTGGGAAAAGGAGAGTTTAGTGAGAACAGAGATTAGTAGTTTGTGTGAGACCATGTCAAAAGCCTTGGATAGATCCAGAAATATAGCAGAGGAGAACAGGCCATTATTTTTATGATGAAGGATAGCATTGGTGAAAGAGAGCAAGGCGGTAGTAGTGCTGTGGGATGGCTGGAAGCCATGCTGGGTGCTTGAGCGGAAGTTATTAGTTAAGAAGTTTATTGTGGAAAATAGGACATGTAATCAGGTTGTCTGAAACAGTACTGGGAATATGTGGTCTGCTGATATATCCTTGCAAACATATACTGTGGTACTGCAGTTATACGTGAACAATGATTTGTTGGGGGTAGGGGACTGTAGCATGATGAATCATGCGTCTGTTCTATGACCCCGATGTTTGGCCCTTCCCTTACATACTGCCATGGGTTTTGCTGCCTTGTGGACTACTGCATATTATGGGGACGTCACTATTGGACAGACTACCTATTGTCCCATGCAGCTGTTTGTTCTCTGCAAGTAGCCCAGTTGCCCACTCTATTCCCTTGCATAAATGGAGTAGGTCCATACATATGCAACCATAGTCTAGTACCCCATAAGTTTGTTGTAAAGGAGAGTGACTTACCTTGTGCACACAGCAGCTGTGATACCTGTTTTCTAGGGCTGACCCCATCTGATGCATGCAGTACACAGCCAATACATTGTAAGGTACAGGTTGTGTAGTGTGGCTGGCATCCTTTTTATTATGTATGCGAATCAGAGTAAGATGTCACCCCTAGGACCGTAGGTTGTCAGTGCATGTGCTATTCATTGCCTCTTTGTCAAGGCCAGGGCATACTGGGCACACCTATGTCTGCCTACAGGGACAGCCACAGGGAGTTCCTACTCAGAGCCCCCCTGTCAGTGTGGCTGTGGGGACCTTGGTAATGGTGGAGGGGGTTTGTGTCACTTCCCTGTGATGATACTGCTGAAGCTGTTTCTGCAGGATCATATTGTGTAGCATGGCACATATTGTGAACATCTGTGCACGTGTGGCTGGAGAGTACTGCAGGGTTCCACCAGATATATCAGGGCACCAGAACCATGACTTTAGCAGCCCAAACACAGTATGATGTTCCTAGATTGTGCATGTGCCTCATTATGGCATTCTTCAGTAGGTGTGTGTGAATTTCTGATGGGTGTCATCATTCATGGCACCAGTGCATAGCCAGCATCCCCCACTAGATGGCCATATGGGATGTCCCTCCTGGCAAGCATCTGAAACAGCTGTGAGGCATGTCAGGTATGGGGGACATGATATCTGACAGGATTGCCAGCACACGCATTCATGATGATGCTCTGGGCATTCCACATGACCTGGCAGTTGATGGAATGATAACCCTTGTGGTTGACGTAGACTCTACCGTCCTCACACGGCGTGCTTTAATGTCTACATGAGTACAGTCCATGGCACCCAGTACCTCAGGGTAGTGTGCTACATGGTAGAAGAGATGCATACTGCTGGCCTTCTCCTCAGGTGTGCAGGGTAAATAAATGTGCTCACTGGCATGTGTTTGCATGGCAGCCAGAAACTGGTGGAGTACCCTGGATGCAGATGCCTGTGAGACTCCCATCATGCCCCCAGTTTGTCTTTGAAAAGTACCTGTAGCTAATATTCTAAGGGCTACACATACCTTTGTTTCCACTGGGATGGGTTCCGCTCTGTTGGCTCTGGGTCTGAGTTGAGTGTGGCAGAATTCAGTGAGTTCCTGTAGTATGTCCCTGTCCACCCTGTAGCACTCTACAATCTCTGGCTCATGTAGCTCCTGGAAAGTTACCCTGGAACTGAACACTACTCCTTCCCAGTCTAGGCCTATTGTCAGTGGCAACATCAACACTGACTTCAGCCTCTAACACATACAGATGTAGCAAAACATCAGCAGCCCCTAGCATTCTGTCAGTTAAATTCCCAAGTCTGTACTCCAATGGTACCAAGTGTGGGGGAAAAATAAGATTGTAGGGTGTATGCATACTTTATAGTAGTCTGCTGCAGATGCAGCCTGTGTGACTGACTAACTCTGATGCATTCTACCTGCCAGGTCCATCATTGAGGGGTTTGTAAGTGGAACATGGGTTATCAGTATTTTCTACATGATTGGCTTTCCCAGGCAATTTCTTTTCTTTTTTTTTTTTTAAATTGCCTTCCCTGCTAAGCACTGCAGTGCGGTGCAGCGCACAAACCCACAGCACAAGTATAAACGATGCTCAGCAGTCTGGACACCCCCCTCACTGCACAGGAATACTTAGCATATCTAAAACCAATTAAAATATGCACCCCATAGCTAAATAAAGCTTAGCAACACTGGACACACACCTCTGCTTAGCTGAGAGGCGCACTGAGCAAACAGTTTCTGCTGAGCTCCAATCAGCTTATACATATAGTGACATGCCACCTTCTGATGTCAGCTAGCTTTTCTGTGGACATAACATGGTTCTGGTGCTACATGGATTTTATCTGCAGACACAGTAGCCCATTTTTGCTATTCAGCAACACCAGCTTATTTGCATACAGATCTCTGCACATAACCTGGATACTCACTATTCCAGGGCCTCCCTCCTTAGCAACCACTGAAATCTACCATCTTCATGCAGGGCGTTATAATGCATTATCCTCACATATTTCTTATTTTTACTTTTTATACTTTTTAATGTTTTTTTTTTGCACAACAGTACTTTAGTGTGCTGCTGAGCACTGAGCAAATGTAATATGAGTACTAAAAAAATTAGTTATTACATTATTTTGCATGATTTTTTGGACACACAGGGCATAGTTTTGCAACTATGCCTAGTATGCAATTCCTGACCTTCTAAATGCTCCTGTTCCATTTTTATTTTTTTGTACACGGATATTTTCGGGGTACACCAGACACCAACACGGGGTCTACAGGACTGCCTATCTGCTTGCTGGATCACTCCAGCACCCTCATTTGCATGCAATTCACCTGCTTATGAGGTGATTTGCATGCCACAGACCTTGTGTGTCTACACAGTCGTGCATGCCCCTCTGCTCTGTTTACTGGATCTCACTGCAGCTTACTCCCATGTAAGTTCTGTGCCACAATGCCTATATGGAAAATCACTCCCTGTAGGTTTTATTTAATTCCTCCTCATGTTTTTTTTTTCTGATATGCTGTGTGGTATTTATTATGTTATTATAGTATTATGTGTTCCTTGGGATAATATTTCCAGGATAAGCATAAAAGAGAACACAGACAATCAATACTTGAAACTTGTTAATAAATACAAACAAGCAAACAAACAAATAATGGACTATCTTCTTAATAAAGACTAATGGGCAGACATTTGTAATATTTGATTTTGTTGAGCTAACAAAGGAGAGAATTCACAGAGATGAGTTGCAAGTAATATAAAGATTTTGTGCCTGATAGTGATGGTACAAGCAAGCAAGCAACAGTATCAAACATGGTATGTGTTATTGTGTAAATAATGTCCACCCAGGGGTGTTCTGAGGCCTGAAGCTACAGGTGGAGGCCCTCTACACCCCAGTAAGGGCATTATTTACACAGTAACACACACCCCAGAGGGCACTATTGTGTTTAGCAAATGGACCATCTGTTAAATTGGTATATACATATATATATATATATATATATATATATATATATATATATATATATATATATACATATATATATAGATAGATAGATATATAGATGGATAGATTGATATATACATATTATATGTATATGTGTATATCTATATCTATGTATATATGTATATATGGTTCCCATTCAGAAGCCTGAAACATCATAAGCCTGAAAATCAAAATCCTGAAACCAAAAGCCTGAAAATTCAGAATCCTGAAAACTCAAAATCCTGAAAGACCAAAATCCTGAAAGACCAAAATCCTGAAACTCAAAATCCTGAAAACACAAATAATGCTAATATGTCACTATAAAGACACTAATATCTACCAACTGACCCTGACCCTAACCCTAACCCTAAGGTCCGTCACTATCGCACACTCACCTGACCCGCATCCTAACCCTAACTCACTTAAACCGCCCCTAACCCCAATATTTGTCACTATTGCATACATGCCTAACCTGCGCTAACCCTAACTCACTTAAACCGCCCCTAACCCTAAAATAAAACCAACCGCACACTTACCTGACCCCAACGCATGACCTAACACCACAGGGCTAACAATAGCAAAGCCACAATGACATCAGTATGTCTATTTTGTGTTTTCAGGATTTTGAGTTTCAGGATTTTGGTCTTTCAGGATTTTGGTCTTTCAGGATTTTGAGTTTTCAGGATTCTGAATTTTCAGGCTTTTGGTTTCAGGATTTTGATTTTCAGGATTATGATGTTTCAGGCTTCTGAATGGGAACCGTATATATATATATATATATATATATATATATATATATATATATATATATATATATCTATATATATACATCTATATAGGTCCCCTACTCATGGTCGAAATTTCACAAAGCTGAAGACCATATGGCCGAGACCATATGATCGACTTTTGAAATATCGACCTTGCGGATGGGCATCTCTGTACAGTGCAGAATGGGACTATTTACATCTTCCACACTATAGTGCAGTCTCAGAGTTGGTATATTTAAATTTCGGGGTGTGTGGGCGGTGTAGCACCCCATGGGGGTTGCAGGGGGGCTTGCCCCCTGATAGCAATGTGAAGGTTAGTGTTTGTTTTTTTTTTTTTTTTTTTTTTAACATGATCAAAATTTCAAAACTCCATCATATGGTCTCAGCCATATGGGATTTGGCTTTGTGAGATTTTGATCATGTATAGTAGACCCATATATATATATATATATATATATATATATATATATATATATATATTTGACGTAAAATAGTCCCATCACCTAATGTTTCAAACTTGTTGTAATGTATCTAACTGTTGTTGTCGGAAGTATTTTACATCCAAAATATAAGTTTGGTAAGCTTTTAATGTCTACACACACACACACACACACACACACACACACACACACACACACACACACACACACACACACACACACACACACACACACACGTGCATATATATATAGCTAATCTATCCATCTGGATATAGATAGATATAGGTTGCCCAGTACTGAGTGAGTTTTACTTTTGCACTCCTATTTTACACACACACACACACACACACACACACACACACACACACACACACACACACACACACACACACACACACACACACACAAACACACATGCATATATCTATAGCTAATCTGTCCATCTAGATATAGATAGATATAGACTAGCCAGTACTGAATGAGTTTTACTTTTGTTAACCTCAGTATTGTCAACTCACTTTGGTCAAAATATACAGATGGCTGACAGTTGTGAGAGATCAGCAGTCTCTGGGGTAGGGGGATTTGCCCTTTCCCTGGGATTGTGCAATCCTGGAGTTTGTATATATAGTTAGTAGGAGCTGAGGGAGGTGCAGGTGGTCTTCCCCTTACAAACAATGCTCTCTTTTGCATTGCATGTTCTGAATATAAGCCTCAGAGCATGGATTGCAGAGTGTTGGCATGTTTTTGTTGATGTAAGTGTGTTGATGTTAAGCACCTATATATATATATATATATATATATATATATATATATATATATATATAGATATATATATAGATATATATATATTTATATGTGTGTGTGTGTGTGTGTGTGTGTGTTTTACTCACTGTTTCTAAGTGCATCCAATGTTAGCAGACCTGAGGGAGTTCATTTATGCCTCTCTCTGTATCACTTTATCAACTCTTGCACCCCCAATATCACATACAGTCATTACTTTATTATTTTGACTAAAACCTTCCTGATTTTGGAAATTCCCTATTTTTCATGAAGCTATACAACATAATGAAGTATTCTGAAAAACACATAAGAATATGAAGAATGACATTATATTTTTGAGATATTTCTGAAATTCTAGTGAAATTTTTTTGCATTCTTTCAAAATATTTCTAAATGCTGAACAAATGAATATAAAATTATCTAAAATCATTATTTAAATCACCATACAAGAAGCAGATTCTCCTCTTAGCAAATGCAATGCCATTTTCAGTCATTTCCAAGGAGCTATTCTAATCAGATATTGAACGTATACATTTTGTTGCTATAAATGTCTTCTCCCCACAGCTTCACTTCCCCATTTTAAATGGTGCACATAAAGACTTTATTTAAATCCATGCGACAATCATATAAAGAAAAGTGTGCATAAAATGCAGCTCCAGATTATTTATGATTTCCATTCAGGCTTTTTCAGGAATCATTGCAGGATCCATATGCATATTATTCACATTACATAACTGCATTCATTCCAGAAAACATCCATTTTTATCCTGAAAGTCTTCTCTCTTATCACATTTGCTGAAAATATAAAAAAGTCTGAAATAAACCCTTCCTACCATTCTCCCTATAGACTCATTACCCTCTTCTTTGTAAAATATTTGTATCAGTAAAAGCAAACAGATTGAAATATGTCATTCCAATTCTAATTTACATGGATTATATAAAATATCTTTATTTATTTTGAATCATCTTTGCATAAGAAATGCACACCTACTGGTCCTGCTGCAACTCATAAAAAGAAGGAATTAATTAATTAGTCAACTGGTGTTTTCTAAATGAAGTTCAAATGTCCTCACATCCCTTTTGGTTTGCACATAGACCCTTTTGAAATTGTTTGTCAAAGCTCATGCTAGAATTAAAACTGGCATTTCATTTCAGCTAACTTTACAAACAAAGTAAAATGAATCAAGGCTGTTCTATAGTTCCCCTTTATGTAAAGTAGCCATTGAATCCCTTGATTAGAAAATAAGCTAAGTTAAAATGATAAAAGACTATACAATGAATGCTTCTTTAATTAGATGCTTTTGCTAAAGCTAATTGTCCCATTTATGTGGTATGCACTTTAAATGCAGTATAAAAGTAATAGATTTCCTTTGCTTTTTTCTGAAGCAATATTTGTTCAACAAGTAAAGTCAGCTCATCATAACAGACATAGCAGATGAATAACCTGGTTTATCATAGGTGTAATTATCTTCTTATCAAAACTTCAAAGGAGTGCTTGGCAAACATCATTTAGTATTTATTTACTTACTTATTTATTTATTTTTATTTTACATTTGTTTACCGGGAAAGTCCAACTGGACAAAATGTCCTTTTTCAGCGGAGGCCTGGGGTGAACAGCTCTGCATTTATAAATAACAGTACACTACATATACGATGTACAGACACAAATGTTGATTCAATCTCAAATGCAAACTCAAAATGAAAAATATGTGTTATACATTTCACTAATGCAATCATATAGTCAAGTTAGGAATAAAAAGTTAGCAGTACTTTGACTGAAGGTAGAAAAACAAGCAAGTTAAGTATATACATGTTTAGTAGGGCATACTATCCAAATACAAAAATAACCGGTTGTGTTCTTTCAGATACCTTAAGACATCTATTTCTTAACCAGGGTTTGTGCAAGAGCAGGTCCAGGATTCAGATAGGTGTGATTCGAGAAGTTTTTTTTTTTTTTTTTTTTTTTTTTAAGCTGGAAGGGTTAGTAGTTGTTCTGATATTTAATGGTGGGGAATTCCAAGTTTGGCTATGCAGTATGTACAAAGTGAAACTCAAACTGCATTTTTAAGTTTGGCTATAATTAAGAAGGATTTGTTAGTGGAATGCAATACCCTGCTATTGCAGTAGTGTATTAGTAGATTTTGAAGTACTGGTATTTTTTCTGGCTGATTTAGTATTCAGTGAGCAAAGGTGAGTCGAGTAGAAACAAATACATTTGGTAGTTCAAGACAAGATAGTTATTTTAAAGCCAAAAAATGATGAGATCTGAAATTTGATTCTGTAGCAAATTTTACAGTTTTATTATAGCAAGTTTTGAGTTTTGCTAGGTCAGATTTTGTAATATTTGTGAACATTTGTGAGGTTTATAGTACAGTAGAGATAAGATAGGTTCTTGCTATAGTGGCCCTTGAAGATTTGTTTAGAAAGTACCAATTTCTTTACAAGGTTCCTATTTTTTTTTTTTTGGTGAACTTTTTTTATTGTCTGTGATATGTGTATGTTGAATGTCATATTATGGTCAATGATCACTCCAAGTAATTTTGTTAGGAAAACCGGAGAAATAATTGTATGGTTTGATGATTATACATTGAATGGTGGGTAGTAGTCTATAGTTCTAGATGGGCATTCTTTAGCCTAGATTCCATTATACTGAATGACTGTTGGGTGATTTTTTGCAGTTTATGTAGTGTTGGGGTGGCACAGATCAGGGTCGAATTGTCCACATTTTGAATTATGGAGGCAAGTGGGGTGGCAGTATGAAGATTGTTAGTAAAATTAATAAAAAGGAGAGGACCCCAAATAGATCCCTGTGATACTCTCAAGGTTAGAGGCAGTAGTGAATAGAGATTTTGTTGCCATTTTACAGCTTGCTGTTAACCAGTTAGATATTGCTGGAACCAAGTAAGTGAGAATGGCTATGTTTAAGTTCCGAGAGTGTAGTTAAGAGTTTAGAATGAGAGACAGTATCAAAAGATCAAGAAAGATGGAGGAAGCTAAACTGCCATCATTATGATGGTGGTTAATAGTGTTAGTAAAGTTAAAAAGGGCAGTGGTGGTACTATGATTAGGATAGAAACCATGCTGAGTGTTAGATAGAAGATTGTTGGTTATTTGATAGTTTAAGATTTGTGAATGGATGCACTTCGCAACCATTTTAGATAATGGTAATAGTACAGCTATTAGCTGGTAATTTGACAATTCTGTAGAGTTTCCACCTTTATGTAGAGGAATGATATATGATGATTTCCAAATTTTAGGGACTCGTTCTGAAATGGAGCAATTTATTAATATGGATACTGGATATGATATTGCTTCTGCAGCCATTTTTAGATATTCGTCAGGTAGATAGTTGGCAGCAAGTGTAGTAGGTTTAAGTTTTTTGAAATATTTAATTATGGTGTTTATTGGGACAGGTTGGAAAGAAAAGTTATTGGGATCAAGCGTGGGAACTATGTGAGTCTGGGTAGGGTAAGAGCAGTTATTGTTTGAGAAGGCTAGCATGAATTTGCTGAAGTGTCTCTTAAATTGTGAGGCTATGCAATTTTAGTACTGGTGAGTTTTGGGGAGGGAGTATTAGATTGTCCTGGTGGTAGGATTCTTTTAATGGCAGCCCAGAATATTTGTGGGTTTCTTTGATTTTTTTTTTTGATTGGATACCGCTATAATAATTTATTTTGTCACATCTAATATATTTTTTAGATTTATTTCATAGTTCTAGATATGTTTGTTTGCTAGTTGTTGTTTTGTCATTGAACCATTTCTCCCAGTTGCTATCTCTAGTTTTTAATGGAGATCTTGTTAATTTGGCTAGCCAGGGGGCACAACTGGATTTTATCCTTATTGTTCAAGGGGGGAGCAAGATGTTTAGGATATTGAGGAAGGTTGAGTTAAATTATTCAGCTGCAGTATCTAAAGGGAGATTTTTGAGTGGCACTCAATTGCATTTTTTTAAAGTAGTTATGAAGTCTTGGGGATACATTTTTTCTTCTCTTGGATTTAGTGGTAGGTTGTAAGTTTTTGTAGATTTTTTCGTTGTCAGAGAATGTAAGTTGGAATATGGTCAATGAGGCTGTGTGCGAGACAGCTTGAGAGTATGGATAAATGTGGCCTGTTTGTAAGGATCCAGTCCAGGACTGAATGTTTGTTTGATGTATTTGGCTACTATAGTACAAGTCTGAATTGTTTGTGAGAAATGGTGTAGGTTAATGTGGTCAGTGGGATTTTGAGAGCTACAGGAGAGCCAGTCCACATAAAAAAGTCACCTATTATAATTGCCTCCTGAGTGAAGGATGTTGCTGTCCAATTTAGGACATTTTCTAGAGTCATCAGATTGTTCCCAGGTGGGATGTAGGCTCCCACTATGTTCAGCTGTTTCTTTGGTTTAATTGTTAGTTTAATAAAAAAATAGTCCAGTGTTGTTAAAGTTTATGTGGTTAGGTCTAAAGTTTCTCAATTGAGAATTCTTTTGTATAAAAATGCAATACCACCACCTTTTTTCTGTTTCCTATCTAGCCTATGTATATTGCATTCTGGGGGAAGTATTTCATTGGTAGAGGTCTGGTTTTAGCCAGGTTTCTGCTATAAGGGCTATATCTGGAGTATTTACAGCAAGAGTGGCATGCAAATCTTGAATTGTGTTCATGATGCTTGTGAGATTTATATTAAGTAGTAGTAAGTCAGTACCTTTTCTGGGGAGAGTTAATAGATGCTAGGGCTGGGTTGGGGTATGACGATCTAGATGGGTTGGATCAGTTTGGGGGCCCAGGGATGGGGAGAATATCCCCACTAAGTATGAGCTGTGATGCAATGTGAATTATAAATTTTAAATAGTTTGATGTAAACATATAGTATGTTTGTGAATATTAGGATAAGATTGCAGTGTGAGTAAGGTAAATGGTGCATGGTTCATGTTTGTGGGATTTAGATAGTTTTTGCTATTATTAAATTTGTATGCTTTAATGGTAGTATATGTAGATTGTGTTTTAAGTTCTGTATGATAAGAGGTTATGTGAGCTGTAATAGAAATAGCAGGTTTGATGAGTATAAAGTTATCATATTAAGTACGACTCATGTTTCTGATCTCTGTAAGTTAAAGTAATAATGTTATGGTTGGGTAGGAATAATTATTTGAAACCAAGTTTTTATATGTGGAGGAATTAAAACTATTATATGTCTGGTTATGATTTATTACATTAAAAGACATAAGTAACAGGTAGTTAAGTAAGGGGAGTACGACATATGAGAGTTAGTATGATACAATGTAATTGGATAATTGGAATTATATAAATATGGATTTTTCTTTGTTATGACTGGATTGCTTTATTTATGGGAGTAGCTATTTGGAAATAAGTTTAGGCATAATGGTGTTGGGTGGGAAATGGGGGTAGGTAGAATAGCAGAGAGAGCCAGAGCAAAGCAAGGGTGAAAATGCAGGTAGGCCAGTCAGCGTGCTTGGAACCAGGAAAAGCAATCAAAATGTTCTGGCTTCAAGGTAGGTAAGAAGTTAAAGGAAATGTAACCCTTGGTAATGCTTAGTTTTAAAGCAAGTAGTTTTTATATATTTGTAAACAACATTCTGTGTGAATTATAACATACTGCAATAATCACAAAACAGTTATAGTGTAATTTTTCTTAATATTATATTTACTAGCAACAGCTATTAGGAGAAAAACTACAGCTCTAGGTAATTAAGCATACTATTTTGACCAACAACAACTAAGGGGAGAAATAATACAGCAAGAGGTAATTTTGCTTATTGTTTTACTCAACAACTAAGGGGAGAAAAATACATGTAGAGTTTATTTATGAGATTTGGGGGAGGGTAGATAAAACAAATGCTGCTTGAATTTTGTCCTTGGTGGTATGATCTTCAAATACCCTAATGATGAGCCAGTTAAATAATCAGACTCCCAACTATGACATACATTGATTTTTTGATGCTATAAGTTTCTTTCTCCCAGCACTTTACAGTTACAGTGTACATTCTAAACATAAAACCTAGCCTTAGAGGTAATTACTAAAACTGGTGCGTAGTCGTTTTAATGGTATAGTGAGTTATAACATCAGCGTTTCAGAGAAGGCCTGTTAGTAAGTGTGATAACAGTTGGTATCGAGTCAATATACACAGATATGTATCATTACCCCTTATGTCAATAAAAATTGGAAATATGAAAGAACAGCGTATGTAAATTGCTGTTAATATTTTAAATTCTGCATAAAGTAGCAAACAATTAAGAAACACTAAGAAAATAGCAAGGATACTTACCTGGGGAGCAAACAGGACCAGCTATGAAATGAGCAGTATCTGGAATATGTTTTTTAAATGGTGCCCTATCTTCAGCAGGTTTAAATAAACTGCATAACTTTTGGGAGGGCAAAAAGATTATCTCACTGGTCAGGTGAGGACCAGTTCTTACAGGGAATGAGTAAGTCAATTAGTATACTTGGGACCAGAAAAAACAATCAACTAAATAGTCTGGGTTGAAGATAGATAGATAGGAAATTAAAATAACTCTAGTCCCTTGGTAATGTTTAGTTTTAAAGCAAGTAGTTTTTTTTTCTGTAAACAACAGTCTGGAGGAATTGTAACATACTGTTGTAATCACAAAACAGCTATAGTGTATTTTTTCTTAATATTATACACTAGCAAAACAGCTATAAAAAAGAAAAACTACAGCTATAGATAATTAAGCTTACTGTTTTGCCTAGCAACAACTAAACAGTGAGATTATACAGGTATAGGTAATTTTGCTTACTGTTTTACCCAACAACAACTAATGGGAGGAAAATACATGTAATGTTTATTTATCAGATTGAGGGGGTAGATAAAACAGATGCTTCTTGAATATCATCCCTGATGGTGTGCTCTCCAATTACCCTAAAAACAAGCCAGTTAAATAATCAGAGTCCCAACTGTGACCTACATTTTTTTTTTTATGCTGTAAGTTTCTTTCTTCCAGCACTTTACAGTTCTTAGTCACTTGAGTGAGTTCACTGAATGCATCTAAAAGAAATTACAGATGAAATATTGGGTATTTTCAGGGATAGTTGCTAGATTTAGTGCAATGGGGAGCACACATGACCAGCTATGAGACGAGCATACCTGCTTTATTTTTTTATGACATAAAAAGACATGGATGTGCCTTTTTTTCATGTAAACACCAGAGCAAATATACATATTTCAGGTCTTCCACGTACTTATTACTTGAAGAAAAAATCTGTCTCACAAGCCTAACAAAGATCAGATTAATGTACATTGAACCATGCAGCCAATTCTCAAATAGCCAGAGATAACATATTTTTTTATTCATTGTTTTCACACTGAACAGGACCCGCATTTTCCTGATGAGGTGATCGCCAGTCCAGCCATCAGGGTTTTTTTATTATATAGCCCCTGTCTCTTCACTTGGCTGCTGCACATGCATAACAAGTCAACAGAGTATGCAATGCCTTACCCTGAGGTTGTGTATGGGAACATCTTAGCAAGGAACAAGCACGCATCCAGGCTATTTCTGCCTGAAGGCTGAAGTTCCTATGATAGGTGTCAGGAGTGCAGTAATATGGGATTTCTATCATGTAGTCAAACTTTTACAAGTTCAAACCTCATATGGTGGAGACCATAAGTTTGAATTTGTAAAAGTTTGAGCATTTGAATGGAAATCTCCATAACCGGAGGTTTCCATTTTATTCAATGGGGTGCAGTCTCAAAGTTGGTATATTTAAGTAGCGAGGGTGTGGGAGGTGCAGGGGGGGGGGGCTTACCCCCCTACTTAAAACAGTTTATTTTGTTTTACATTGTTTTTTTTTTTTAATCCATAGTTGAAGTTTTGTAACTTTGAACATAATGTTTCGAACATTACGTGTTCGAAGTTATAAGACTTTGACTATGAGATATAGACCCATAATATGTTACCCCCCCCTCCCCCGGATGATTGAGCTGATGTATGCATCTTGCTACCATTCTTTCCAGGCTTTTTGAGATGCTAATCAAACTTTAGTCCCCGGAGATATAGCCAGGACATTAGCCCTCTGTGCCAACAAGGCTGTAAATGACTCTTTTTTTTTTTTCTGAGAAATTCTTTGCTTTCAGTTATTGATTGTCACCGCTGTCTCCCTAACTGCACATTTTTTAGAGAAGTACAGGGTTGCCTGTCTTAACTGAAAGTAGATAATCAACAACTGATTAGGACTTTGAAAATTCTTCTAAATAATGATAACACATGAAACATCTGTGCATCTGGGTTGTCTAAGTGATTGCTTTCATTTCGTATCCTACATTCATCAGATAAGGGTTGGGAGGGTGGCCTAATGGTTAAGGTGTTTGCCTTACAAACACAAGGTGCAGGGTCAGAGTCTCACAAGGGATAATTGGCTAGGCTTAAAATGGCTCGCAAGAGCAGTTAGCTTAGTACTAAACTATGAACTAGTGCTGTTTTCTGTCTGGTGTTAATCTGTTGTGGGGAAAATATCAGTACCTACAGCAGCACCAGTTTTAATTTGTTTTGCTGTTTGCTGTGTTTAGTTCTGTACTTTTGTGCAGTTTTTAATGGTAGCTGCCTGTCAGTTCATAATTTCCATGATAGCCTTGTGGCTAAGTCAGTATCTCTCCCAGCTTATTCTAACATTTAACTTTTTCATAGCGTAATTTTTTCTGCTATGTTTTTGTTTAGTTTGTTATATTCTGCAACATGTGGTATTACCAGTTATGCCAAAGCATCTGCTTTGATTTTCCCTGTCAGTTGTTGTACATTTTGTTTTATTCTGCCACTTTTTGCAGTTTTTATTGGCTGAACCAGTGCTTAGATTTTAGTTTCATTGATAGCATACTGGCTAAGTCAGACCACCACCGTATTACGTTTTACATTTAATCACTCATAGACAATTTGTTTTTTCTATTTTTCAGTCATTAAGTGCTGTTTTCTGCTGTGCATGAAAGTAGCTGCTTAGAGCAATAGGAACACTTGTTTTGATTTCTACTGTTGTTTATTGTATTCTTTGCTGCACTTCTGTGCATTTTTTATTGAGAGCACCAGCTCATTGTTTCCCTGAAGTCAGAATCCCACCCAGCTATTTTTAACAATTAACTTGCTTATACAGCAGGCACTGTTTCATTGCATTCTATAATGCATGGTCGTAGCTGCTTTCATGTGGTGCTGCTGCAGTAGCATTGTCGCCTCACAGTAAGATGCTGTCCGGTTCGATTCTCAGCTAAAGCTTCTGCTGTATGGAGACATGTGTGAATGGGCGTACCTTCGTTGAAGGTTGTGCGTCAGAGCTGGCAACTCGGCATGTAAAAATCTACTGCCAATCATTAGCAGACCAGAGTTCCACTGTGGCGACTCCTAACTGGGAAAAGCCAAAAGACACAAGTAGCTGCTTTCATGGAAGTGCATGCATTTCCAGAGTAGAAGCACTTGTTTGTTTTCTTTTGCCTGTTGTTTCTTGTATTCTGTTCTGTATTTCTGAATACATTTTATTGGCAACTTGCAGTTTTCATGGTAGTTTAGTGACAAAGTTAGATTTTAAAATTTAACTAGCTCAGAGTATGAGCAGCTTTTCATTTATTCTTCACTCATTGGGAACTATATTCTACTGTGTGTGGCAGTAACTGCTGGGGGAATAGTATGAGTACCTACAGAACTGTGGTATTAGATTTGCAGAGTTTTAACTAATATATATGATGGACACTGGAGAGCCTTTATCTGTGCAAGCAAATCATTATGTCCTATTATTGGCCAGAAATCAGTCACTGGAAAAAGGTCCGGTCCGTTGAAAGGTTTTCCATTAGTTTGTTTTAATTTCACATGTCTACGTTAAACTTTTTTATGGTTAAAATTACCGTTAATTAAATAGCATTAGTTAAAAAAGTTTAACATAATAGCTTAGCTTCGCAGCTTTAAACCCATTTGTCTTAGGCTTAATGTGAAAAAAGCAAGAACTCCGTTGCTTTTTTAATCTCTTCTTAATAAAAATTCGTTTAGTGTGTTTATAGCGAGAGTTTTGAGGAGAGACAAAATGTTATTTGAGATTTCGCTTACTGTAAACCGCTGCTTTATAACTATTTTACTTTTACTAAAAAAGTTTAGGATAGCTTGCTTTCTCGTGCTATTTTGCTCTCATGTGCTGCGCACGGCGATGTGCTTCACAGCGCGGCGGCGCAGGCGCTGAAGGGGAAGGGCGCGGAAGGGCAGTAGGGCTATGCCAGGATTTAAGAAATAGTATTATTCTAAGTTTATTTTCTTAAATAATATAATAAATAATAATAATAATGTGTACTCAATATGTGGGGTGTGTGGAATTTTAGGTTGGTTTTGTTTGTGGCGGCCTCACCCACCGACCATGCCAACCGTGGGTGGGTAGTATGTAGCATTACCCACACAGCGTCATTATTGCTATATTAAAACTGGGTTGGGTGAGTAAGTTTGTTCACACTACTCTTTCAACTGTATAAAGATAGTGACCTGCTTGTCAGCTTACCTTAAATTAAATTCTCTCTAGCTCTTCCTACATTATTTAGCGTTGCCATTTCCTTATTTCAGCCCATCATTACGCTGCTACCTTGGATCTTTTTTAATGTTTCATCCTTTTACTTATGACAGTCAAGTGTTCTGACCCTTCCCTTGTTATTCTTCTAATGTATTTATCCCATGCTTCATCAATGAGAAAGGAGAGAGAGTAGGACAATATAGTTTGTGCACAAATTCAATTTAACAACCCAGACCAAAACCTCCTTGCAAAATTTTAAGAGCTTAACTCTTCTACTTCTATAGTGCAGTATAGGAAAATAATGGATTATATATATTTTGCTGTTTATTGCTCCAAGTAATCCTTTGGCTGATTTAGGAAAATACATTCACAGACCTAGATTTGTTAGAATGGCTAGACTGTCCTGTACACACATACCCACATTTCTAGTTTAAATGTGTCAATACAGTCTGAGCTAATATCCTGTTCCATTGGAAAACCTTCCTTCCATGGCACCTCTCTGTAATCTTCATGTTATTACCATATTTATTGTTCTTATTATAATCATTGTTATTAACTATTATTTTCTCATTTATATTTTACTGAAATTAATACCTAACATTAATTCCCTGCTAAAACAAACTTCTCAGATTACTCTTGTTGTCATGATTTTTTTTTCCAAATATTTTTTTAATTTGTTTTCCCTGCCTACTAATAAGTATTGGGCTCATGCCCAAATTCTTATATATTTCTCTTCCACTAACCAAAATATTCCAACTTGAAATAATGATCATTTTTATTCTTGACTGTCCAATCTATGTGTTAAAGCCATAGATTTCTCAAATCCCATTAAATTAGTGTCTGTTGTAATTGTTTTATTATTATTTAAAATATCTTCATCATTCCTCAGCAAGGGGATAAAAAAATGTTCCCTCTGTTTCATTACTTTGGCAGCCATTTATTCCAATAAAATACCAGGATATCCCCTCTTGGTGAACATCTTCTTTTTGTTGATTTATTTATTTATTTTTTTAATTTATTTCCAGTTTAAAGGCCCTTTCCTCAGAAATCATCCAAGTCATACAGACCATGTTTCCTTTTACTAAGGTCTTTTTCTGACTTTAAGGATGGCAATTTGAAAAGTGTAGTAGTAAATTTGAATAATTTGGTCTTCTATTGATATTAGAGCAAAGCATAACTTCCCTTGTCATTTATGATTTCAACATAAAAAAAAACACAGTTTCATCATGAAAAAATGTATGAAAATAACAGGTTGGTGGTACTATTAATGTATTCAATACATTTTTTTACTTCATCCAAAGTATCAGTCTCAAAGATAATCCAAAAACTAAAACTACTATACTAATTTCAATAATGTCAAAAATCAAACTGAAAAATATATGTCTTTTCCCACAATGATATTGTTACATTTGTAGAAATGGCATTTATGCTGCTCCTGTGGTGAGACCCATTTCTTGATGGAAATACACCCCATCAAAAATATATATTCTTGATCTCTATTCAATGCACATAAAATGTTTATTTTACCATTAGATATTTCTCCTAGTCCTGTGGTAACTTCTCTTAGCCATTCTACACCTATGTTGCTTAAAACAACAAGAAAACCCTAGCCAAGCTAGAGTTGTCACTGCTTGATTCCTTAAAAACTGTTGTAAAATAGGATTATGGGATAAATGAATTATGCCTTTAAGGACACCAGGTGTTCCAGCTATATGGAGAATCTGAATGGACTGAATTTATCCATTAATCAACTTAAAAAGAAATAAAGCATGGGCATTCAGAATCATCATATAGTTGAAACACCTGGTGTCCTTAAAGGGATCATCTGCATGCATCCTATAATCCTTTTTCACAAGAGGTATTAAGGAATCAGACATTACAAACTCTAACTTGGCTATGTTTTTCTTGTTGTTGTTTTTTTTTTCAATTGGATTTGCTGTGTGTCCTAGTTACACCTATGTTGTATGGGATGACTGAAAATAAATTTCGTACATCAATGGTAACAAAATAATATCCCCAATATATAGCTCAACAGTGATACCTCCCAGGAAATCCCTTGAATCCTTCAGTATCTTTGAAAAATTAAGAGATTGCAATAATTGACATACATTCCTACATCTTTTAGAACTGGAAAAAGGTACATTGATGATGGTGATGACAAAATAATAAAATTATATTTATTTTCCTTTGGTTTAAACTAATATTTCAGTTCATCATTGTTTATTGAGATTTATTTTACCTGTCAGCTATTACACTAGTGGTCTTGAAATATCGTGGGCTGCTTTTTAGTCTCTAAAATGAAAACTGGCTGTAACGCATAAAATGACTGACTTTGGTGGTAGGTTATATACAGTCTGTCGGTGACTACACTGGCAAAAACACTCAGAAATTCTATCTCACACATGCAGGCATAATCAAATCTGCAGTGGGACACTTGGATCTATGGCAGACTTACAATTGGCAACAATGAGCAGTAATAAATTCTTTTTTAGGATTAACTAAAAGTCTTTCTGCACTGGAAAACAGTGGTAGGCTTCTACACTGTAGAAATATCAACCTATTAACTTCATAGAAATCTGGTTCTTGACCAATGGGAGCATTCCATACATGGCATGTTTTCATGCCTACCACACATTCAGGCCCACCACACTTGAAGATGACACTAAAGGTGGTGGTGTCTCCATATTCTTAAAGAAGGTCACCTCCAGACTTAATAAAAAAAATTACAACCTGGAACTCCTTCATGTCTAACTTACTATTAACAAAGCCCCTGATCCAATCATAGCTAAGTATATTACGCCTACTATGTCTCCCTCAATCCATACCCCCTAACTAATTAGTATGGAGCCCATATGCATCAAGCCAAACACCATTATCCTAGGAAACTTCAGCTACTCCTACACTAAATGGAAGACTTATATAACCTCAAACATATATGACCAGAAATGTCTAGACTTCAACAAAACAAACTCTGTGGACCAGCTAGTCTGCACACCAGTGACAGGAGATGAGGATCCTAGCCTTATTCTCTGCCAATATGAAACAGTTTTGCTCTCTACCGGTTGTTACTTCTTCCTTGGTCAGATTGGACCACAAATTAGTCACATTTACCCTAGGACTGAAGCCAGAAACATTCTCTAATACTTCTGCATTTAGAGTTATGCAAAAGTTAATTTGTTAAAACTGAGTGATGACTTCAACTAAATACAAAATCCCCTTCCAACCTACTTATGCAGAATCCTTTACCACCAAATTCTATGCACTTGTGAACAACTGCATAAACGTATCTCTAGCCCTCCAAAATAAATACAATGCCAAAGTTAAGAAACACCTGGATAAACTATATCCCTAAATGTGAGCAAATACCTTTAAATACCTTACATTTCCTTACTCTTCCTTCTTCATTAATGTCCTTACTTAAATAAATTTCCTCTTCCTAGCTTTCCCTCTAAATATACTATAAGCCTGCTTTTCTCTCACTTCATATTGCAATTCCTGTTTGTATTATACTAACTTACCTTTAATTTCTCTATAAAGTGACTAAAATTTCTCCAACTATTAAATCATTGTCATATTACTTTATCTAGTTTAACCAATGTTTTCACATTATGCCTAATTTGGTATAATTATGTAAACTGTATTTGTGTTTGTATTATTTTTAAAGACTGTAAAATTATTATTCTTAAAATGTTTTGTAATACTTTGGAGCTTTTCTACCCAGACCTCTGCTGAAAATGGGCTCTTTCCCAGTAAGATATTTATTTTAATCAAATTTCAATAAATAAATACATAAATAAAAAATAAAAAGAACAAACCTTTATGGTGGAACTACGTACAAGAGAGCATACCTTGGTAAACATCAACCATGAACCAACAAAGAAACCAGGGTTCCTTCCAGTTAAACAATAAGAAGCTGAAGCAAGGGAATAAATGATAAAATAGAATAAAATCAGTAGATGGTGTTATAATCATAGCAAATTTTAATACCAGTAAAACTTTAAGCAATTTCATCCCGTTAAATGTTGGGACTTCATCAGAACTAGAAACATTACTACCTTCGAATGTATATAGTACATTCAAGCAAATCAAACTAAATTAAAAGTCATATGACTTTTAAATCACTATGACATCAATCAGTGAACAACAGTTAAAGTTATACACTTATTATTAAGACTCAATATAAGATAAATTACCAGAAAAAATATCTAATCAACTATTAAATATTAAAGTTGAAACATAAAAGTAATAAAATATTTTAATTTTTAATATTGATTCTCCACCATAGAATAATAAATATGTACATTTTATAAAAAATATATAAATATGAATAAATAAATAAGTACACCTATATAAACTTTTGGCCATAAAGACCATATTAAAGTTTATCTGCCTTAATTTAAGTATGCTACTAATAGACACCCTATCATTCAAACCCTTAGGGCTATTTCCATCCAGTCTTATTTGCCATAGCAACTCACAGAATTCAAGCATATTTTCCCAAGCACCACCTTTGGGATTACAAAGCACTTGTTTCAAAATAAAAAGAAAAAACATTTTTCTTACCTGAACAATTTACAGTGTGTTTATATAGAGTGTTGTTTTTTTGTGATTTTTTTTTAAATCATAACAGTGCTTGCATATGCAACATGCTCAGTTTTTCCTAATATAAAATGAGTGGCAATCATCACAAAAAGCAATGTAAACAATGCCTGCTGAATTACAATCACATGTTCTAGCTAATTTTAACTTAAAAGGAACAGTATTAAGCTTCAGACAACATCCTAAAAATATATTTACATTGCATGCATGACCCTCACTTAGCTGCATCTTTATTAAATTTTTGTAAAATAGTAGGATCGTTTGAGGTAGTATTTCTTTCTAATCTAATCTAAAAGTAGTCATCTTTACCATAAAAAAGGAGCTTAGTTAAAGGGCAGAAGGTAAGAATTTCTAGAATTGTTTCAGATGATGATCAATTCCTTCTGGAAATTAATAAAATAATAGAAATGGTTTTAAACTTGGGCAACCCAATGGATTTGCTTCAGGAGATTAAAGAAGAGGTCAGCTCTAAATGTATTGACACGGTTTACCCTATTTTGAGTATAGATATTAACATGGAACAGACTAATGAGATAAATAAAAGAGAATTTGAACAGACCATAACAATGAAGAATGGCCATATCTCTAGTACTATCAGACAAATATTGATTAATAACTGGGGATTAACAGAGAGAGTTGAACAAGTAAAGTAAAAAGTTTTGAGTGGGAGCCCATAATTTATATACAAAAGACAACCCAATCTAAGGGAAATATTAGAAAGAAATAATACTGCAAATGATCTTACTGCTTCACAAAGATTTAATAAAGGTATGGTTAAGTGTGGGTCATGCATGCAAATAAATATATGTTTGAAGGATGTTGTCTGAAGCTTAATACTGTTCCTTTTAAGTTTAAATTAGCTAGAACTGCGACTGTAATTCTTCAGTTATTGTTTACATTGCTTTTTGTGATGATTGCCATTCATTTTATATTGGCAAAAGTGAGCTTGTTTTAAGAAATTTCAATACATGCAAAACAATTTAATTTAAATATGCTAAAAATTATCTAGCTTGATTTAACAGCCATCTCCAGATCCTGGTCAAATCAACCAAATCCAGATATGAAGTAAAAAAAGCCATCCAAGAAGCACAACCACAAAGCTTTCTTTAACTATATTAAAAACCTTGAAAACAGTGAACAGAATAGCACAGAACTAATAGTAAATTGTATCAAATGCTCAGATCCAGAGAACATAGCCTATTTCAAACACCAACAAACCCCTCTCCTGTATTCCCATATCACATACCAGCATCTAGACCTCCCCCTCAAATTTCCAAAGAACAAGTCATCAATGCACTATCCAAGGATAAAAACACTACTTCCATGGGCGCCAGATATCATATTGTTCTGCTGATTCTTCAGCTTGAACAAGACCTTTTAGACCCGTATGGAAGCTATTCAATATTGGTCTATAAAGAGGCATACCTTGGCAAGCATGACCATCTTCCAGCTATCACATTGACAATATAACCAAGAAAGCTGATCCCTTAGTCAGAGATCTTGGGAAACTATGTCAACAAATTTTTTTGATCACCACATATCCACTGCTGTAAGGAAATCCCTCTTCATTGCGCAGCTTATATCTAATGGTATGTCATCCAGGTCTAGGGATGCAATCATTCCACTGTACGTGGCTCTCATTGGGCCAAGCATTGAGTATAAATGTCTCTTTCGATATGTATCTATACAAACACTTAGGACAACTAGAATGACTGCAATGCTTTCTTGATTAAAAAAAAAAAAAAAAAAAAAAAACAATCTCCTAAATCGTAAAAATTCTGTAAAACATCTCAAAGTTTTATCATGCTTCTTAGTATCATACAGGCTGGTAAGAGACTCTGCCTTGTGTATAAAGCTTCAACAGACCCTATCCTGTGTGATGTTTTACTCATTCCTAAATCCAGTGATGGTGGAAATACCCTGTTGTGGGATCTCTGTCTCTTTTGCAACATAAACAGGACATGTTGGATGGATAGATATCACAGAGAATACCACTTCTATGGAACTGTCTTCCACTCAAAATAAAGAAAAGTACTTCTGTTACTCTATTCAAATGAAATTTGGATGCATGGAAAGGAAACTATAAATTCATCCTTGGCTAAGTTCCCATGTCCCTTATAGAAAGGGACAACAAGTAAATTTCCAAACATATCCTTGTTTTGCTTGCTTCTGAGTTTTTCATATAAAAATAGAGCAAAAATCTATCATGGGAATGCAAAGTTAGGCTTCTTAAACTCCTCAAAGAACAATAATCTAGTAATTACCTATGAACCAATGAACATATAGTAGCTCTTAGTTATCTATACTACAGACTGTAAGTCTTTGCTGTAGCTACTAACATGTGTACACACACACACAGTACAATGTTCTTTTAGTCTGAAATCCTTTAAGCAGACCTGATGTTAAATTTGGCTGTTTAAATGATTATCAGCACTTGCACAATCAAACCACTGGCTTGCAAAGACCAGTATGTACCTCTTCCACAATGCTGATCATGCCCCCAACAGCTTGCACCCAGGCCAGCCATCATCTTTGCCCGACCCTAGGTGTTGACTTTGGACGCCCATGTCTCTATTGGTTTCTCTCACTCTCTCTCTCTCTCTCTCTCTCTCTCTCTCTCTCTCTCTCTCTCTCTCTCTCTCCCTCTATCTCCTCTCTTTCTTTGTCTGTCATTGAGTTGTGTTTTAGGTAAAATCCTTGAAATGCAAAACAATCATTATTCCTCCTGCCCCCCACACTGGTACTTTTAAATATTCCTTTTTGACATTGGGAAAGAAATTGCTTTCTTTTCTTTTACTAGACACATGTCTATTAAAATTCTGAAAGTACCATCAACAACTTATTGGGTCTTGATGAAAGAAACATATTAGCTCAACAGCTTATATATGTCTGTTGTATAACGAGTGTTAGTCCAACAAAAGGCATCACATCACCTCTGTGTTCTAATGTTTTCTAAAACTTTGGCCAGGCAGTGGTGGTAATAAATTAAATACAACTTCAACTCAGGAGGGGACCATTTACCTTTAAATATAAATAGCAATGAAGACTCGCCTGAGATGTAAATACTACTCTCCAGTCCAGGAGGATCCATAGAGCTATAATTAAATCTACACGTATCAATGACTAAGTGTGTTCCACTGCAATATGAAATAACTGTAATAATAATTATGCTTCATTTACTGACCACATAAACAGTTATGACATACAATACAAATAGATTAAAACATGTATCAGAAATAAAGCAGTTAACAATGCCATGAGATTCCATTCAGAAAGGTCAGAATTTAAATTACATAAAGCAATATTTAGCTGACTAATTATCTAGGTACCACATCCCTTTGAAAGGAATGGCTAACAGTAATTAAAAAAAATGGAAAATTGTGGGAGCATTAAATAGTTGGTTTGTCTGATATATGAAATATCTTGCACTGAGGGTTTAAAGAACTTATTGCATGATATGTGACTTCAACGTGCACTGTGAAACAAATCCATTAATTCTACAATACAAGACCACACTCACTTGATCTCTACTCTCCTTTATGCCTCACACATTTTTACTAATCTCTCCACGAATAATCTCAGCAAATTAGGAATGTCCTATAATAACATTGCTAGATTTGCTACAGGCAGCCCATTTCGAACCCACCATTTTATAAACTTAAACCAGATAGGATGGTTAGAACTTCAACACCTGATTAAATTTCACTAACTAACCATTGCCCACAACATTCTCTATAAACTTTCCAGCACGCCAAGTTTAACAAACCTCATTACCACCTATAAAAATCTGAAGTCCTTATGCTCATAACACAAACTTCTTGTATACACCCCTAAACCTCTTAACAGGGCTGGGGATTCTCTCTTCTCTAATACTGTTGGCAAATCCTGGAATCTTCTCCCTAGTGACCTAACCTCACTTACCTCTTTATCTCTCTTTAAAAACAGACTTAAACTCTACCTCAAATCATACTGGCTATGCCCCTGTGCCAAACCTGACTAGTCCTATACCTCTACAAACTCAGCTTACTTATCTAGTCCTTACTATCCTCTGTTACACCTTCCATCCGACTATACTTTTCTTATTTACCTTTTTCTACATTATTTATATCCTCTTTACATACCTTTTCTTAAGTAAATCCATTCTATCTTCACTACACATACAACTTCCTTTTCTCTGTTTCCTACCTAACCTGTACTATGTCTCCATACACTCTACTCATACTATTTTTTTAGCTCTTAAGCTCAGTGTACATCCTTTTAAAATCCTCCAGGCTTTTACTGCACTGTACCATTGTCAATGACTTTTTTTTACTATGATAATTGCTATTTTTTATTATTATAATACCTGATGTTTGTGCATTATTTGTACTTATACTTTTGAAACATGTCTTTGGAGCTTTTCTCCCCAGGCCTCTACTAAAAATGGACATATATCCAGTTAGACTAGCCCAGTCAACAAATGTAAAATAAATAAAATAAATAAATATGCATCATATATCAGTCTCCTCACATGGTCCATGCATACACACCTGCATATTTATAGAGACGTCTACACCAAGTAACTATATTCAGTCTTATGAATTTGTAGTGATGTTGCCTAATCTGTTTGAAAAAAAAAATGCATTGTGAAAAGTATCATAGATATAAAAAGAAAATTGTGTTTTAAAAATGCATTGGTAAAAGTACTTTGGATTTATAGTAAAATGTTATGTTTGAAAGGTGTGTTTGTGAAGGATTGGTGCTTTTGTACCCACTGAGTGCCGGAATAAGCTCCACTGACCCTATGACTCTGAATTCAGTGAAATAAGTAGTAAGTGAAAGACATACAGAAGAAGTAAGGAAGGAATGAAGGAAAGAAATAAAAAAAATGACTATGGTTTGGGTATTTATTGCATTAAGTTTTCTGTATAAGGACTTGAAATTCCTGCAACATAAAAAGGATGACAAACTCTAGCTCTAGATGCCTCACAGCTTTCCTGTTAATATCCAGAAGATGATCTGGAATTAAAATTACAGGGAAAAGATTAAGGAATGCAAAGGAAGCAATCCAGCAGGTTAAGTAAGCATCTTAGACTTTTCTGGCCATCAAAGCATGAAGGTAATGTAAGGTTATGTAGCTATGTACATAACCTAAAGTGTAGGACCCAAGCATTTGCAGAACTTTTGGCCAACGATATCACACACACTGATCCCACAGAGATAGCGAACCTACTAGCGGATAGGTTTAGCAAATATTTCACTCCTGTATCCCCTCTTAACTTACAAAAAAAAACCTCCCCCAAACCTTCCCCCACCTTTCATATCTGAACAACAGGTCTTCAAAGCCCTATCCAAGGCAAAAAACATGGCCTCTGTGGGACCAGACGACATCCCAGGCTGTGTTATAAACAGGCTAAAACATGAACTAGCATCACCACTAAGTACCCTTTTCAATCATAGCCTAACCGTAGGGTTTGTTCCTGCAGAACAGCTACAGTTGCTCCCCTCCACAAAAGTGGCATAGCAACAGACCCAGATCCATAAGCCTGACCAGCCTCATCTTTAAGGGCATGGGATGTATCATTATCAACCTCATAAATAAAGATATAAGTGACCTCCAAATGCTGGACTCTACCCTATTTGACTTTGTGAAGTACACATCTTGCCTGTTAAATCTGTTGGATTTCTTTGAAAGTGTCACCAAGGCCATTAATGAGGACAGATCTGTGCACACAGCATGCCTTGACTTGGTAAATGCTTTTGACACAATCCCACATTCAGGCATTACCAATAAACTTAGCAAACTGAATGTAAACCCCTTTGTTGTATGATAGGTTGCCAACTGGCTCACAAAGCAGACACACACTATTAACGTGGATGACTACACATCAACCAAGAGTCCTGTTACCAGTGGGGTACCACAGGGGTCAGTGCTGGGCCCCCAGAAGTTTAGGTAAAAACTAAATGGTTGTGGCTGACCCTTTGCAGCTGACTGCAAATTTAGTGCAGTCACTGGAACCCCAAATGATGCCAGTGTATTCCAGGATGGTCTAACACTGACCAACGACTGGTTTATTAGTCACAATCACAAACTGAATGCAAAGAAATTCATCATCATTCCCTTCAGCTCAAACAATGTCCCTTCACAGTATCAAATCAATAACAATCCCCTAAGTACCCATGATGTGGTAAGGGACCTGTGATCACAAGTTGACTGTGACCTAAACTTCAACTACAGCATGTCTACTGTTGTAAGAAAAGCTTTCCACATGGCTCACTTGATTAGTAAAGGCATTGCCTCGAGAGCAAAATAAGTTATAATCACCTCCTTCTAGATAATATACTAAAATATTAAGCTATAAAGAAGTGTTTTTAAATGCAAAAAATAGTATGAACCACTTTATTAATACCAAAATCCCAAAAAGTATAAGTAAATTGAAAATAAATCAAGCCCAATAAAATGTTAAAAAATCTTTTACTTTTCTCCCTTATAAAATGTTGTGTGGATAATATAAATGGTGACATTATGTTGTAAATAGCTGTAAATAGTTTTGTTGCAATGTCATTAAATCTATACTTATATGTGTACAAACGTTTATCTCTTGTAAAATGCGTTATCATGCAATTGTAATATGAATGTAGAATATCATAGTCAAACTATATTGTATGTACAGTCACGTCACGTTTCCTTGCAATGTTATTAATTTTGTTTTGTATGTTAATCTGCACTATTTTATCTTAAAAATAATTAAAATCTTGTATTTGAAAAAAAAATGACGTTATAATCCTCCATACTCAGCATTTATCCAGCCCATAACTGAGTTTAACATCCCAGTTGGTATGTACTGTACTAAGCATCTACAGAAATTATAGAGACGTCAGAAGTTTATAACAAAGAAGATCAAGGGCCTCCAGCATGTAACTTACACAGACCGACTAAAATCCCTGTTACTTTACTCCATATGGACTTCTTACGGGAGACATGCCTGGCCTACAGAGCAACCCAAGACCCAAACCTAATGAACTTACTGCATATCCGTAAATTAAATTGGTCTAGGACTACCCATTCCAGGGACTTAAATATGGCCTGACTTAAACAGGACATGCTGGAGGGACAGATTTATCTGCCAGAGACTGCCACAACTTTGGAACAGGCTATCAATTCATGTGAAACAGAGCACTTTAATGACACTGTTCAAGATAAACCTGGATGAGTGGATAGGGCACCATAAATTCTTACTGGGGATAGTGCTCACAACTCTCCTGGACAAGGGCAGTCATCACTAAATGCAATCTTGAGTATTGACTAATATCTCTGTGGTATTACATTTGGTTAAAATGGCTGGGCTTAAAATGACCTCTTGGTCGATAACCTAGTAATCTGCTATGATCCCGTGATGATCGTATTATCCTGTGAACTGGCAGTTGCTTTTACAGAGAAGACTCACTATTGCTGTAGGAGTCATATTTTTCATTCACTAAACATTGAAGTGTTTGAGTTTTAGAAAAGCTGAGTCTGAGATTATTGTTAATTAAGCTGCAGACGTGGAATACAGTGCTCAGAACTATTCCTTATGACAGTTTCATTTGTGCTATTTATAGATATTGTTGTCGCCTTGCCTTCAAGTGATTATAATTTTTTCTTTTCTCAGAGTGATTCACTGTTGATTGTGATATGGTATGGGTGAGTTACAGTATTTCTAAATCTGGGTGAGTTACATTATTTCTAAATCTGGGGTCATAGTTCTCTGGCAGGAATTAGTGTCTTGCTCTGTGCAGCAGAGTGGAGAGCAGTTACCTCATTAAGGGGAGGTTACGCATCTCTGGCTCTATTACTTGAAAGAGCAACAAAGATTTACAGTGGGAGCTGTATTGCAGACTGTGATTTGAAGCTGAAAATGTGTCATACGATGAAGCTCTCATTTTATTGGTCAGCCACCATCTTTACTTATGTTCATGCACTCTGGGACTTTGGATAGCGACTGAAAGTATGAGATCAAATATAAAATCAGCAAAAATTGGATTTCTTTTTAGGGTTACTGTACTTGTTCTCTGTGGCAGTGTGTGAGGCTCAGAAATGTAGAATGACCTTGGTGTAGTTCTATTACTCTTCAGGGCTGAGAGGAGATAGTTGAGGTGGTTTGGGTACTCTTGGATATCTCCTGTAAAAGGGTTATCATGCATGGTTGACTGAGATGATTTTTGGGGTAGACCCAAGGCACAGTGGGAGATTATATCTCTCAGCTTGTCTGGGAATATCTTGGTTTACCCAAAAAGGATCTGGAAACTGGTGTTGGGGATAGAGAAAGCTGGCCTGCCTTCTTCAGCTTCTTACCAATATGACTCTAACCAGAATAAATGATTTAGAAAATAGATAGATGTTGGTTAAAGTGTAAAATTAAATGTCCAAGAGTGATTCCTAGCACCTTTTATACTAACAAAATGCCTTACAATGTCTTATGGTGCAAAAAATTATTACATACAGTCTCAAAGTACTTCCAGTCTGGGCATTAAATCTGGTGCATTTTCATTACTAAGACTGAGGAATTAAACTTTTAATGGTCTTAAGATTTACCCATTATCATTGCTATATCTAAAATGAGTGCTGTCAACAATTAACTTGCTTGATGACTGAATTCATTGCTGTAGTTTTTCTTTAACCTGTTTCAAATTAATGAAATAAAGCAACTGCATCATTGACTGCTGAAGCTTTCTGCTGAATACTAATCTAGCCACTGCTAGATAAGTTCTTTACAGTGCTGAATTGCACTCTGTCTTAAAATATATAGTAGATGCGATTATATTTATGCATATTTTGCAGAAATGTTCTATTTTAATCTGTATTTTAGTGCTATTGGTTTTATCACTGCATTTGATGGCTTTACTCAATCTACCTCCATCCAAAGCTGAATATTTACCCCTCATACTATACTTGTGCTACTTTTATATCCATGTATTATTGGCTGAGTTCTTGCACTATGATCTATTTATAAGGGTTTTGATTTTTTTTTTTGCCTTTGAGTTTCTGAACTTCTGTTTTGGTTTATTGTTTTTCATTATTAAGCTTTTGGTCTGCTCTTCAGTGGTTTGAGTGGGTAGCCAGGTCTTTTCTGGGCTGGGAATCAATATTTAATACCCCAAATTATGTGTTTCTGATTGGTCAGAAGGGGAGGTTGCTTGTTTTGAGACTTCCTGTGCCCGTATAACCTTGGATCATTACCTCGGTGCTTCCACATACATGACAACCACCCCAATCGTGAGGCTTTTTGTTGAATCCTGATCCATCCACTGTTCAATAAGCACTTTACAGTGCTGTACTGCATTCTGGTTTAAAATATATGAGGTGTTGTTATATTTGTGCATGCTTTGCAGAGTTTTGCACTTTAAACTGCATTTTAGTGCTGTTGTTTTTGCTACTGCATTTTATTGCCGTACTGAATCCAGAACCGTCCAAGTGCTGAATATTTGCACTACATTGCTGTTTTGCACATTATCCTTTGGTATACTTGTGCTGTTTTTATATGGGTAATATTTTCAGAATTCCTGCAGAGAAATCTATTTAAACTTGGTTTTGATTTTTCCTTGCAAGCTTCTGCATTTTTATTGGGTTTATTGTTTTAAGCTGGTTATTTGTTGCACACTGGGTGTCCTCTTACAGTGTTTTTGCATAAAGAAGACTTTGGTTTTAACTCTAGTGGAAGGAGAGGATAGCCACATCTCTTCTGAAGAAGGAATCACCATTTGATAACCCAGATTGTATGTTTCAGATTGACCAGAAGTCTAGTTTGTTTGTCTTGAGATCATATGTGCCTCTGTGCCTGTATAAAGTCATTGCATTTACGTGACACTATTCACTTCACAGCAGCGGTTAGCAGTGCCCTGTAAAATTGCAAGCACCTAGAACTGAAATTTTCATATAAAAACTACCCTGAAATTTCATCAGTACATAGCTAAGCAAAGATTAACTAGAATTCATATTAAGATATGCAGGTGATCCCTTCACCAGACTGGACAAGAATGTCATGGTCAGGTATGTGTCATGTGCCAGGAACCATCAGATCATGCATGCACTAACGTCATTCAACAACAAGTACCGTTATGACTCTGTCATAGCTCATACTGGAGTGAATGACATGTGACATACCTCTCTGGAATATTTAAAGAGATACATGACAGAACTCTCAGACTATGTGTCCCAGGCAGGTATGACCTTACCCCTAAACAGCATTCTACCTTCTCCCAGGATGTTGCCACAGTATAAACAAAAAAAAAAATGATTGACTTATGCAATTGGCTTAGCACCTGGTGTCAGTACAGGGGGATTCAGTGTCTGTCAGCCTGGAATGATATGGTCGACATGTCTTGCAGCTTTGCCAGAGATGGTCTGCACCTCTCTCTTTATGACTTTTGGATACTGGCATAGATGCTTGCCTTCCCCATACTGCTCTTTTTAGGCAATGCCAAAACAACAAAATTTCCAAAGTAACAAAATCCATCCAGGGCAAACTCAAGGTTCTGCTGCTTAATGCTAGAAGTCCAAACATGAAGGTCAACTGTCCTGATCTTCTCAGAATGTCCAGATTTTTGTCTCACATTTTTGGTCTGTTAGTCATAAAATTTGTGCTTTTCTGGATTTTTCTGGCAAACTGGTGAGGACTAAATTCACTAAGTAATGACAGGCATTTGTGTTTCAGACTTCATATCCTTCTGAAAATGTATGGTAGTACAAGACCTTTTATTCTAGCAACTTTCTAAGTTTACAACAGCAACATGTAACATTTGTCCCTATTTTTGTGTCTTTGCCCCCCTATTATTTTTAGCATTGTTCAAATTTTTTGTACTAAGAGTTTGAGAGCTATGAGCTGCACTCCCCAGAAGCATAAGATGCTGACATCTGTGCAGTCACTGAGACATGGTTCAAAGCCACCGAGAGCACCCTGGCTGTGTAATGCTACAATCCCTTCCACATGTTCAGACCTCAAAATAAGCATGAAAGAACCAAAGAGGGAGGGCTATCCATCTTCATTAAAGCTAAGTACAGCTCAAGACAGATCAAACAGTATGACTCTCTTGAACTATTCCATGTCCAATTAATATTAGGCAAAATACCCTGCCACATCATTGCTAGCTATAGGTTCCCCACCATGAATCAAGAGAAGCACACCGCCTACCTGGACTTACTGGAAACACTCTCCCTACAGCCCAACACTTTAGTCAAGGGCAATTTCAACTATCCTTCCATCAACTGGATGACATATACAAGTGCAAACATGCTCAGCCAGAGGTTTTTGGAATTTCTTAATTCAAATGGTCTGGAACAGATAGTCCATACACCCACAAGGGGCTCAAATGTCCTATACATAGTCGCACCAATATGGAGAGTCACTGCAGTCTCCCCCATATTATGCCTTCCCTGGTATGGTTGGACCATTAAACTGTCTCATTCCAAGTAACTATTGGATCTGACACCCCAACAGGAGCAAAAAAACTGAAGAACATTTCCAACACTAACTTCAGACTGCTAAGCAATGGTATAAAAGTTTTATATCCCCGCACTTACAGACAACAATGACTCCTATGCAGAGGTGTACACAGATGCCCTGTACAAACACATAAGCAGCTGCATAACCTTGGCTGTACCTGACCAGATCACAACTTGATCCTCCCAAAAAAACAAGCCACCCTGGTGGACCTCAAAAATAAACAGGTTGTATAACAAGAGGAAGAAACTAATGTCTAAGAATAAGAGGGGACTGACTCAGCAGAGGAAGAATTCCCTCTTCAGCTTGAACAAGCAAGTCAGAAATCTACTGAAATCCTCTAAAGCTAAGTATGAAGCTAAAACAGCATTCCCTACCAAAGGATAATCATAAGGAATTCTTTAATTATGCCCAAAACCTAATAAGGAATACCCAGCTTTGTGCAGAACTGGTAATAGCTTGTACCACTAATACTGCACTGGAAGAAATCACCAATATCCTAGCTAACTGATTTGGTGCAAACTTCACCCCTTGCCCTACCAGCCATACCCCAAAGCATACTGGGCACCAGTCATCTGCCTTGTATCTCTAGAGATCACATCTTATCTGTGCACTCCAGGGCTAAAAACATGGCCGCAATGGGACCAGATAATATCCCAGGATGCTTATTTAGAAATTTAAAACAGGACCTAGCAGACCACTTAGCACTCTTTTTAACCATAGCCTGAGAACTATTCCATTGAAGTGAAGAACAGCAACAGTAATCACATTGCACAAGGGGGCATCTGCACACCCTGGGAACTATAGCCCCATGTCTAACCTGTCTCATCTGCAAGGCCATAGAAAGAATCATCAGGGACATTGGTGACCTTCAAATTCTAGAACAAACCCAATTTGGCTTCATTAAGGTTAGATTGTGTTTATTAAATCTGGTAGACTTCTTTGAGAAAGTCACCAAAGCTCTGGATGAAGGTAAGACAGTGCATACCACCTTTTTTGACCTGGTCTAAGCTTTTGACATGATCCCCCACTTAGGTATCACCGAAAAACTCCCTCACTAGATGGGTAGCCAGTTGGCTCACTGATAGAACACATACTGTCAAAGTTGCTGACTCTACCTCTATCAATAGACCCATGACCAGTGGTGTACTGCAAGGTTCTTGTGCTGGGTCTTTTACTGTTTGAAATGTACTTGTCGAAGTCCAGGCTAAATTAGATGGCCTTTGGCTTACCAAGTTTGCTGATGACTGCAAATTGGGTGCAATTACTGAGCCCTCTAATGATGTTAACATACTTCAGAAAGGAATAACACAGGAAGGGGTCCGAATGGATAGATGATAAGTCAGCAAGCAAAGGAGAGTAGTATTGTTGAAATTTAATTCATCCTCAAGTCTTGGTGAGTGCCTTCACTAGGTGGACACTGTTTTCACAAAATCTCATCAAGATGACAATGATATATTGACTGTGTTTTATATAGCATATATCATAGACAACAGTAGGTCAAAAATTGAAAAAAGAAGCTGGGGGCACAAGACCCCGGATAAAAAAGTACCCAATCCTGGTAGGTGCACTGGTGCTAGGAATGGAAAAAAATGACAGTGTAGAATCCTCAAAATACAGGAACATTCTTACAATGGGGCTAAGCCAGGCCCAGGGGGGAGTATGCTCACCCTGTTGTAGAAGGAAGTAGCAGTCCACAAAAATCACAAAAGCTGATAAGCCAAAGAAGAGCCATAAAGAAGATAGACTGGACTATTCGGAATATAAAAGAAATTATGTATTATTAATATTATGTGCAATATGTGGAGCATCTTCACAGAACATGTGGAGCTTTTCTCCCTGGGTCTCTGCTGAAAAAGGGCTACTTAGCTCAGTTGGAAAAACCTGGTCAACAAATGTAAAATAAATAAATAAAATTATGCAAAAAGCCCAGAATTTCCAGACACAAGATATACAAAAAGATTAAGAGAGAAATTAGAGGAACGAAAAATACTTCCACAAGAAAAAAACATCAGAAACTTCAAATAAAAATGTCTGTTCTTAAATATAACAGATATGTGAAAAACATTCTATAGACCAAGAAACTTTGATTGGTTTGAAAAAAGAAGCATTTGAGGAAGTTTGAAAATATAAACAACACAATCTAGAGAGTTTTGAAAAGTATAAAAAAGAAATATGGACTTGGGAAAGAAAGAGAGATTTGATATGGTGCAATATTTATGCGAAGTCAAAAGCCAAATTAATCAATACAAAAAAGGCAGCCTTGAAGATATTCAAAGAGAAATACAGGCAAAAGCATCCAGGCATGGAACATTTCACAACAGAAAATAATATCACAAAGAGGAAATGTAGTAAAAAAGATTATAGTAAAGTAGAAGTTAAAAATATAGAAGTTATTATGGAATGCCTGCAAAGTGAAGGATTTGGTCTAGAAGGTCTAACACAGGTTACATCACAGCATAATAGAATGAGTCCACAAAGTATGGAAAAACATGAAAATCTGGAGACATCTGAAGAAGAAATATGGACATGGGAAAGAAAAAGAGATTTAATATGGTGTAATATTTATGCAAAGGAGAAAACAAAACTGATCAATACAAAAAGAGCAGCACCAAAGATATTTGAAGAGAAATACAAACATAGGAATCTGGACATGGAAAACTTTACAATACAAAAAATAAGACAAAGAGCAAAAGTAGAAAAGAAGATTAGTAATGGAGAAGTTAAAGAAATAGAAATTGAGGTTATGGAGTACTTGCAAAGTGAAGGATTCAGTGTAGAAAAATTAACTTAGAATGCACCACAGTAGGATAGACCAATGCACATCCAAATTAAGGGGAAACCAGTGAAACAGGAAGCAACTGGTCAGTTACCATATGAAGATATTTTGGAGCCTTCCAGAGGAAACCAGTATAAACGTTCACTTGAAGCTGGACAGCACAAGAAGGAACAGGAAACTGTGGCAACTCTGACGCAGTCAATGTTGAGGAGTGATAGGACAGTGAGTTCCCATATGGCAATGCAACAGATGGCACAGGATGAAATTGAAGAGAATGTGCCATAACAAGATGTTCTAGAACTTTATATAGAATGCCCTCAGGAAAAGGAAAGCAAAAAATGAGCCCTTAGTTTAGAAGAAAATAACCTAAGTGAAGAGTTGCTTGATTTAATAGAGATAGATAGATAGACATATTAAAATCAATGAAAGAAATAGCCTGCAGAAGGTCTATAAAGCCCAAAAAGTCAGAAGTTTAATAAAACAAATGAGCACAGTAATTAGGACTGTCCGTAGAGATCCATTGATATAACAGAAGATAAACATGGTTGCATGCTGATTGATGCTTTAATTAAGCATAACAGGATATTTACTGACAATTTAGCTAATGATATGAAAACTTTAGATGAAGGTATTACAAAAGACTGCCATTATCCACAGTTTAAACAACAATATGTCAACATTTTCCCTAGGACTGATCAGCAAATTTGTCAGTTAAAGAGCAAGAAATTACAGAAAATTGAAAGACAGACTTGATTATGAAAACAACAAAGCCTGACAGTCTCCTCCCTTTTCGCAGCAATCGGAGAATAGAGGCATTCTTGACCAAGGTGATGGTGGTTATTCCAACCCTTTGCTGTATGAGATGTCTGCTGACAATAATTTATATTTGGAGGTCCCTTTGGAATATCCCCCCTACAGAGGCCTGAGCAGCTGAGAGACAAACAAGAGAAACAAGCGAACCAATGGCAGGACCACCCATATTACCCACAAATTCGATCAAAGACAAGGAGGAAGAACAGCCAATGGAGAAATCACTGTCAGCAGTAAACAGATTTAATGATGGTTCAACAGCTTCTTTTGTGGACATCATTTACAATAAAACGGGTGACTTTAAATATTTAATTTCAGTGGTTTTATAGAACAAAAAACATGCTGATTTGCTGTCAAAGGGCTCCACCTTCATTATTTCTAAAAAAAGCAAACTTGGATGAGACTTTAATTGACATGAAATTATATACTAGGAAACTGATTTTTTCTATGATGTTTAATATGAATGAAGGGGATGACAATGTGTTGAAAATGAGTAGTACTTCTAATCTACCCCTACACCCCATCATTTATGTTTTTGTGAAACTATGCAATTTGATAGCAGAGCTCTTTTTAAAGATAAAACTAGGAATTGTTCTTTTGTACCTAACATTTCGGAGGAAGATTTGAATACGTTGCACTATTTGAAATTTAGTGACATTCATATCATGAAGCCCGATAAAGGGGGCAGGCTGGCTTTAATGTATAATTCATTATACATCTAGAAAATGTATTGTGTTTTGTTTGATGATACATAAACACAGGTCTCCAAAAATGTTATAGATTTAGCTGATGGTAGGATCTAGATGATTTTATTTGTTATGGTTATACAGCAACAAATTACACTGGATGAATTTAATGTTTTTGTTCATGAACAATCCTATTATTCCCACTATTTTTGGCCTTCCCAAGTTATGTAAATGTGTGGATGACCCACTGATAAGGCCAATTGTGGATGCTAGGGCATCAATTACTGCACACATTACCACATTTTTGGATTTTCATTTGAAGAAAAAGGGGTGGAGAAATTTGTTCACCTCTGTCAGGACTCTTGGGATTGTCTCAGTAAGCTCAATGATATTACATTTGATGTGTAAGCTGGTTTTTATGACTATTGATGTCAAAGATTTTTACACCTGTATTCCACACGATACAGGTTTGGATGGGTTTACTGAATTTTTACATAAAAAAACTGCTCTGAATCAGGGCAGAATTAATTTATTTGATGACTTGTTGTCTTTAGTTTTGAAGTGTAATTATATTATGTTTGACCATCAATTCTTTTATCAAATGAAGTGTATTACAATGGTTTCGGCCTGCAGTTCATTGTACACTAATATAGTTGTGACTGAATGGAAGAAGAATCTTTTTGATTGTGCCAATAAGGAATTGTTAGCGTTTATATATCAGATACCTTGATGACATCTTTATAGTTTGGAAGGATAGGGTGGAATTAATACCAGTCCTCATTGATTATCTTAATAATAAAACTGATTTCCTCTCTTTTACCCATGAGATTGGCACATATCAGATTTCCTATTTGTATATTATGTTGGTCAAGGATTATCATAGTAGTACTTATATTTCTAAGATTTTTAGGAAGGCAATATATTCTAATTGATCTTTGCACTTTATAAGTGCCCATCCCCTTTATCAGAAGAAAAGTGTTGGGGAAGGTCAGTTTGTATGGCCAGTGAGGATGGTGAAAGTTTTTGAGTGTAAGAATATTAGAGTATGTTTCGGAGTAGAGATTACTCGGAGTGTTTTATTGATAATATTATGAATAAGGTTATTTGTAAAAGGCAATCCCATTTTGTTACCCCTATCTTAGGTAGGGGGTGTTTTGAGAACTATTCTTCTTCAACCATGATTGGTGGGTTGATGATTTTGAATAAGCCAACATTTGGCCATAGTTTTGTTACCACCTTTACGCAGGACAGTAATTTGATCAGAGCTATTTTATATAAAAAATTGGTGCATTTTCATAGAGAACCTCGATAATTCTTAGGGTCATGAAAGATTAGGTGAATGCCCTACATCATGATTAGAAAGGGTATTAGTCTAATAGTTGTGGAGACACTAGTAGTTATGAGATGACTAAATGTTCGAGATGCAATTTTTGTACATTTGTCTTGGTGGCAGAAGTGTTTAAAGTCAATGATTTTACCTTTTGGGTACATGGAAATTTTAACTGCATGTCTAAGGGTGTTGTTTACATTGCTACCTGTCAGTCTTGTTTATGTTTGTATGTCGGTAAAACTGAAAGACAGTTGAAGGAGAGGATGCATGAACACTTACAAGAAGTGAAGAATGAGAATAAAAACAACGCCCATGCTAAGCATATTAAATTAAAAACCTCTTATCCTTTTATGTTTTTTGAGGTAGAGCAAGTTGTTCCTGGGATTAGAAGTGGGCCATGGAGTCTAAGATTAGAAAAAAGGGAGCTGGCTTGGCAGCTGTGTTTGAACACTGGTTGTATTCCAGGGTTCAATGGATCAGTTTCCATTTTTGCATTACTGAAATTAAACACACATGCAAGATGATTTATCGCGTATGTGATAATAAGAATTGTAAGATTTTTATATTTATATATTTTTGTTGGCTGTATGTATATATATATATATATATATATATATATATATATATATATATATATATATATATATATATATCATATGCATATTTATAGACACTTTTATTTTTAATATGCGTGTTCGAATTGTGGTATTGTCACGTCACTTTAAATATTTTGGTGGAAAATGTTATGTGACCTTGTCGGTCTTTACATTTTTGTAGTTGTGTTCTGGTGATACTTTCTGATGAACTTTTACATTTGGTAGGATGAAAAGTGCTTAAAAGAATAAAGTTCCCAGTTTTAAGAATAAAGTTTTTTGTTTAATTTCATTCATTTATTTATTTTTAATGTGTTATTGTGGTTCCCCTACAGTAGCAGTATCATTTTTGTTGCCAGTTTGTTTATCACTTGAAGCTAGACAGCAAGGGAAGGAACAGGAAACCGTGGCAACTTTGATGCAGTCAGTGTTGAGGAGTGATAGGACAGTGAGGTCCCTTATGACAGAGCAACGGATGACACAGGATGAAATTGAAGAGAATATGCCACATGAAGATCCTATAGAACTTTCTTTAGAATGCCTGCAGGAAATGGAAAACAAAAAATGTGCCCTCAGTTTAGAAGAAAATAACCTAAGTGAAGAGTCGTTTGATTTAATAGAGATAGATAGATATATTAAGATCAATGAAAGAAATAGACTGCAGAAGGTCAATAAAACCCAAAAAGTCAGAAGTTTAATAGAACAAATGAACTCAGTAATTAAGACTTTCCATAGAGTTCCATGCAATATAACAGAAGTCAACAGGATATATTACTGTGCAGCTAATTTAATAATAGATAAAATTCTACCACAAGAACACAGGGTAGTAAGGGAAGTGAAGGGGAGAAATCAAATACTATCATTGAAGTATTGACTAGGTAAAACTATAATGCAATTGAGGTAAGAAGTGTCACTATTAGAAGAGTACAGAAGAGGGAAGAGATTAACAAAAATACTCAGAAAGATAGACATGATAAAAGCAATGCACAGTATCATAATGGATTAGTTTTTATCATGCTTTATTGCAAATAATAAACTAAAAATATCATCACATGCAGATAAACTTAGGAGATACGCATATAAAAATAAAGGAAAAGGAAAAAATAAGCAATTTATTGATGACCCAGAAAAGTTTTATAGAGAATTGGGAAACAAGGTAAAAGGAATTGAAAGACCACCAAAAGAAGAAGAAGAAATAGATAAATTTTGGAGAAGTATATATAAAGATCCTGTGGAACATAACAGAGATGCTAAATGGATAGAAGAAGTAAAATAAAGAATAAGAAGTTCAAAGGTACAGGATATGAAAAGGGGACTATATCACAACGTCGAACTTACAAAAGTTTGATCGTTGTAATATCAAACCCTAAGGTCCAAAACCCAGCAAAACCGAAAACACAGAACAGTGATTTCTTTCCCAGGGAAAAAAAGTTGCTATTCCATGACAAAAAAAAAAAAATTACCTTAAACTTAAACTAAAGTATGGAGCATTGCTCCCCCACACCCCCCAACATGGGGGCCTGTGCCCCACACACACCCCTACTTAAATATACCAACTCCAAGACTGCACCACAGTGTAGGAAATAGCAAATCCCCAAAAACGGCCTACCGATTTTTTTATACTGTGAAAAAAGTTGATGGGCCATGGCTTTGGTATTTTCAACTTTCGGACTTTAGGGTTCACTATTACAAAGTTCAAACTTGTTTTACTTCGACGTTGTAATATAGACCCTATGAAATGAGATGAAGTAACAGCCAGAGAAATTCAAATAAAGTGAAAAAAAGCCTCCAATTGGTAAACTCCAGGCCCAGGTGCAGTACCTAACTTCTAGTTAAAAGTATTAACATCTTTGCACAAAGATTTAACAATGAGTAAGAACTATTTATAGCACACCCCAAACAGACACCAACAGGGCTAACTACAGGAAAAACAATGCTCCTACTTAAGCATGAACCTGCAAGCTACTGTAAAAAATATAGACTAATAACTTGCCTTCTGACAACATATACACTATACACTGGAATTGATGCTGAGTGAGTTTATAGTCATTTGGAAAAAAAATCAGACATGTCAATAGAACAAAAGGGTAATAAAATAAAGTCATATGAAACAAAGGTTGTTGTTAAAGTCATAACAGAGAACTTTAAAAAGGGAAGAATCTAAGTATGGCATGGATTTACTACAAAAATGTATTCGACAGTATCCCACATTCATGGATAAAAGAGTTCTTAAAAATGTATAAGATACATTCTACATTACAGTGACCATGAAAGAGTGACAGACCACTTTGCAATTAAGCCATGATAAAGGACAAATTTTTATTCCCGGGATAAAAATTCAAAGGGGGAAATTCCAGGGTGAATCCCTGTCACCGCTGCTATTCTGTCTTGTCCTTAACCTGCTAAACTCTTTACTTAACAGATTAGCTCATGGCTATAATTTGGCTCCGAGAAAACAACAAAGTGTAATGACTTCTCATCTTCTCTTTGCCAGTGATTTAAAACTGTACAGCTCATCAGATGAGGCACTGACAGCACAACTGCAAGTAGTCAAAACTTTTTCAGATGATACAAGAATGTCATTTGGTCTTGATAAGTGTGCAAAAGCAAAATTTAAAGCAGGAAAGCTCCAGCACCAAGAAAGTGACATAAAGTGATATAAAAGAATTTGAGGAAGAGGGAGTGTGTAAACATTTGGGAATTGATGAATGAACAAATGCGAATAAAACTTAGTAAGGAATATTTTAGAAGACTTAAATTAATTCTAGGAACAAAATTCAAGCTATAAACCAGTTTTCTCTTCCTGTCCTGGAGTGAGAGACTGGCCCCAAAAGGTGCTGGATAGATTAGAAAGGAAAACAAAAAGGATGATTCATGCTCATCAAATGATTTATAAAAGTCAGTGTATACCAAGATTATATATTCCCCATTCTGAAGGAGGTATGAGTATCCTTGAAATTGATTACATGTATGGATCTTCAATCATGGGACTGCACACATATCTGCTGACCTCAAAAGACCCAAATGTAGTGAAAGTTTTAAAACAGGAGGAGAATAAATCTAAGATGACTTTCCTGCTTAGTCTAGCAGAAGCATATTGGCATCAAGTGGGAATGGAAATCAAACAAGAATTAGATAAAAATCAGGAAGCAACTGAATGTGCCAAAAAAAAAGAAAAGAAAGAATCTAAGGTGAAGGATCAGATTAGAAGGCAAGAGATGTGGAAAATGCATAAATATAGTTGCAAGTCTAGAAAATTCCTGGAAGAACCTCATGGTAATCAGGACTGAATCCAGGAATGATTAAGGACAGGCAAATTCAAACCAATAGATGAAAGGTTAATATTGGTGGCCCAAGATAGTGCACTACATACATGCTGGCTTACAAAGTCCATTGAACATGTGGGAAAAACAGATAAATGTAAGTTTTGTAAAACAGAACTGGAAACAGTCACACCCTTGTTGCTGGTTGTGACATACTAATGGCAGAATGACTGTATACTGAAAGGCATAATAATGTTGCAAGACTGTTACACTGTGTCTTGTGCAAACATTATGCTAATGACGCGTCTGAAAAACACTAGAAACATGAGCCACATAGCATCATAGAAAATAATGAAGTCTACATCACATGGGATCACCCATTCCCAACAGTTCAAAAGATGGATACAAGAAAACCATATATAATGATTTATGAAAAGAAGACAAAAGTAGCATTGATTATTGAAATTGCTACACCCGGTGACTACAGTGTCTTGCATACAGAGAGACATAAAATCATAAAATATCAAGATTTGCAGGCAGAAACAAGTGCAATGTGGAAGAAAGATACCCAGATAGTTCCAATAGTAGTAGGAACAATAGGTCTTATAAAAAAGAATCTACAATCGTATTTAGATATGTTACCAGTACATGCAACTAAAGCAGCACAGTGGTGGTGCTGCGGTAACGTTGTCACCTCACAATAAGATGTTGTCCTGTTTGATTCTCAGCTAAAGCATCTTCTGTGTGGAGACATGTGTGAATGGGCGTACCTTCGTTGAAAGTTCTACGTCAGGGCTGGCAACTCGGTACGTAAAAATCTACTGCCAATCATTAGTGGACCGGAGTTCCGCTGTGACGACCCCTAATCAGGAAAAGCCGAAAGATACAACAACGAACAACAACAACAACCAGCACATGCAACTCCATACAAATTATAGAAGGAGTCATTACTAGTCGCATTGTGGGTGCTGCAAAGAGCACTTCTGGCAGACATCAAAGATTGAAACAATACTAAATTTATGAACTTTAATCGTACTTTGATTTAGGAATGGGGTCCATTCCCATCATGGTATTATAAACCCAGAAGACTTGGAGAAATTAAAAAAAAATAGGGATTAACCATTACAACAGTAGATGGGTAGCTAGTTGGTTCACAGAACACATACTGTCAAAGTTGCTGACTCTACCTCTACCAGTAGACCTGTCACCAGTGGAGTACCACAAGGTTCTGTGCTGGATCCTTTATTGTTTGAAATCTACTTCTCGGAAGTCCAGGCTAAATTAGATGGCCTTTGGCTTACCACATTTGCTGATAATTGCAAATTGGATGCAATCATTGAGTTCTCCAGTGATGATAACATACTACTGAAAGGACTAACACAGACAAATGATTGGTGCTAAAGCCACAGTCTAAAACTAAACACAAAAAAGTGCATTATTATTCTTCCGTTTGGCAAAGTAGAATTCTCTGCTAACTACAGTATTGACAACACCCCCTAAGCTCAAACCCTGTGTTGTGAGACCTAGGAACACAGGTAGATAGTAATATAAAATTGGCCAACACGTTTCCTCTGTGGTAATGAAAGCATTCTATGCTGTGCACCTCGTAAGTATGAACATCACATTCAGGTCTAAGTAACTTCCACTGTAGTCAACTCTCATCAGACCACTAATAGACTACAATGTTCCCTTTTGCATGTAACTCAACTGACAACTGCAACAGCTGAAGAAACCACAAAGGTTCCTCACCAAGAAAATACAAGGCCTATAAACCATAGCATACATAGACTAAAGTCCTTTCACTGTACTCTGCATCATATAGGTTGCAGACAGGAGACTTGTACATGGCCTACCGGGCAGTCCCCGACCCTGCCCTGATGGATATGCTTCACATACACAAATCTAATGGCACAGCGTTACTCACTCTAGGGATCTTAACCTAACCTAGTTTCATTAACAGAATATCATCTGGAACAAACTTCCAATTCATGTAAAGCAGAGCTCCTCAATGACCCCATTCAAGTGCAGCCTGGACAAATGGATAGGAGACTGCAAATTCAGCCCAAGGGTGGTATCCATGTCCCTCATGGACAGAGGGAGTCAGCGTTAATCATAGACTAGCTCTGCAAAATATGTTCCCTTAATAAGGACAGATGGGTCAACTTGGGATTAACATGGCTAGGCTCGTAAAGGCTCTAGGGCCACTAGCCTAGTAACCTGCTATGAACCTATGAGCCTATCTGCACATGGATGACATATACTGAGTCCAGATAGGGCTGAATGGTCCTTCATGGAGAGGTGTGACAGGACCTTATTGCTGATGTCAATGCCATTGGGGTCTAAAATATATTGACAAAAGAAGATACATGCAGAGTCACAAATATGATTCTGCATGTCTGAGCAAAGACCAAAACCACTACAGAAGAGTTGATGGCCATGGCCAGGAATTCCCTGTCACAGACCAAATTCACTAACATTGAAAACTTCCTGGTGTCTCTGCCAGGGCAGAATGAGGAGATTCTAACACTTTGTGAAGACCTTCATGTGAGTTCGAGCTAAGAACAGCATCACACATCTTTGACATGGATGCAACAAATTGATATTAGCATAGGACATTTGCACGGCATTGTACTGCACCATAGGCTTGAGTATTCTGATGGTAAACACTGATACATCTCCCCAACTACCACATCAGGGTTGAAGAAAGGAGGCCAACTCCTTGTCTCTGCCATGCTTTGTGGTTTTTGTATCAGCATGATGAGCAATGGTCCAGTATTCAGCATCACCAATAAGTTGTCACTGTGCAAAGTTGTCCTGCACTGATCCCTGGTATATATCACATTTCTGTCAGATATGTGAATTATGGGAACTGCTTGGGTGAAACTCAGATATCTTGTAAATAATACATTGTGAGCTAGACATCACCTAGCATCTGACAGAGTGCAACCCCTCCTGTATGATCCATTGGAATCCATGGACCAGGCTGGCCCTTGATGGCAATGCAGGTAGAGTCAATTGCCTGCATGCAGTCATGAAAATGGTTACATCATAGAACTACCACATGTTGGTGTTTTTTCTTCTCTAGTTTGTGAGAACAACATATGCTCCTCAACATACTGCAGCTGATGTAGTACAGTGAAGTATATATGTGTGACATACCCACCCTCTACTTTGATGGCTAATGAAGGTTCCCATAGCAAGGATGGTTAGTGGCAAACATACCATAGCATCCCCAGGGATTGGTAGCCCACATGTTCCATGAATTCCATATAAGGATAATGTACATCTATAAGTCATTGTTTGGAGCTTCTGTCCAGATGATATAATTCAGCTGTGTCAGTGCATAGATGAAATGGTAGTTTAGGTATAGTCATATTCTAATGTGATGGACAGGAGAACAACATGAAATGTTACAACTTCTGGCTATTTGTAGATCCTGTAGTATATACTGCCCGCATAATACAGCTGGTACTCCTAGCATCTTAATGATGTCTGTGTCTCCATTCACCAAGAACCTAAGGTATAGGGTTGGGAGGGTGGCCTAATGGTTAAGGCGTTTGCCTTACAAACATAAGGTGCAAGGTAAAAGTCTCACAAGGGATAATTGGCTAAGCTTAAAATGGCTCGCAAGGGCAGTTAGCTTAGTACTAATCTATGAACCTATATATACCGACTACCCATCACATCTCATTACTTAAGCACGACATTGTGATGTTTGGTCCCGTTGCCATTTGCCATTGCTCTAATTCATATAATGAATCTTATTTTCATGTCATTATAAAAGTCACTTAAGTATAAGTCTGACATGCTATTTTTCTGGGTAGCACAATGTCACTGCCTGTCTCTGAATGAACCCCACCCTGCACATCGCTGCTCCCAGCTCAGTTGTGTGTAGTTTGATGTGATAATTGTTTCTGAATTTCAACCTAATTTATTTCATAGCTACACAATTTGTAATGCGATTCTGTTAAGGAAAAAACATGTAGGATGCACCAGAGTGACATCATACTGTAAATGAATCCATACGCCCTGTCAGGAGCCTGTAGGGAATAATGTATCATTTTATACTCTTAACAAGATTCCTTAGTATTCAATAGTAATATATCATGACTGCCTGAAGGGACCTTGAACTTCCTGTCAAAAAACAGAATATTACATATTATATGTACATGAAAAATGTTAACAGTTTAATTATGGATGTTTCTTTTTATATGTGAACATTAAGCAACATGCATTTTATCATACAGATAAGTTGAAGAAAATGCATGTATCCTATACTGCCGCATCATAACACTTTCACAACAGAGTTATCTTTTCTCCTAGGAGAAAGTCAGTTTTCATTTTAAAGTCAAAGCTGTAACATCGTTTCATATAAGATTTGTGCCTTTTCTACCTTGACAAAGAGAGAAAAGTCCCAGTAAAATAGAGCTAATGCCATAGTGCAGACATTTTCACTCAGTCATCAGTACATCTGTGTGACAGGTACAATAACCTCAGCTTTCAGTTTTGCTTTTTATCAACTGTGAAAAATGCATTTGTAGACACACACTTCCCACCACTGCAGCCACATCATTACATTACAATAGCTAACTGAGTTACCGTGCTTAGGTCATAGCTCAGAAAAAAAGATTTAGTGCTGAATTCTGGAAATCACATATTATAGGAAGTGGCGGCTGCCTTTTCTATATGCCACCAAAATGAAAGGTTGAGAAAAATGTGTTTTGCTTCACTGAATTTATCTGGGTAAAAACAGCCAGCTTCTCATTAAAGTACTCCAAAATTAATCAGTTGCTCAATTATTTAAACATTCACATATGTGTTCACTGGTACTTATGTATATGAATAACAATGTGTAATAGGGAGTGAAAATGATATGGCTCTGAGACTGTCATATACATGAGGATAAATAAACTCACTATGCAAGCTTCTGAGACCAAAGAAAGAACAACCTGTTCTCCAGCATACTGAAGTGAAATGGTAGGACTCAGAGCTGTGTAGCTGCGGTTTTGTGTAAAGCTGTATGACTTCTTGCTTTAATTTGCGAAGCTGCCTTTGATCTAGCTACTAGCCCTGTGAACTTGTGACCTACATACCCTGGAGGCTAAATGAAATTCTGATGTACTGCTGAAAATGTACCGTTCCATCAAAGGCTGCAGGTACACCCATCCGTACTTTCTCACTCCATGCCTCATGACCATGATTTCTTATTAATATAAAGAGAGAGAATTGATCAGAATGGTATTGCTAAGATACATCTGTGTCACATTTCAATACTTCTCATTTCTTATGTCTGCTGCAATGGACATCAGCACAGGGTTTTGCTATCTCTGACTGAACTGCGCAATAGAGACAGTCAGGGAATAAAGTCTAGAACAGGTTTCTAATGCAGTTATCAGCTGAAACAAAGTGCTTATGTCACTAAGATCAGATATTTGTCTAAGACAGGATATCAGCATTGTTGTTTGTGAGGAAGGGTCTGCTTCTGTACAACTTATGAAATCCAGAAAATGTACAAAATGGTGCATTCATAATGTATGGAAAGTGGGGATTATTTTTTGTATATCGTATATCAGCCAATGTTTAGTACATGTAAGTTTTTACATGCTATATAGTATGTGCAGGGTATGTGCATATCCCATGATCTACATATAGTGAATGGCTCCTGACAATAGGGTGCAGTAATAGCAGTACTAAGTCATGAATTTGGTGCACAGTATTATTTAAGGATAAAATATAGAGGGTTACAAGTGGGTCCATTATCATAATCATGTAATTATGTGTTTCAGACATGGATACCAAAAAACTCACCTCTACAGCAAAGTTTGAGAGGTGAAGCTTGACATCCATTTTGAGAATACATAAAAATGAGTGTGATTGGTAAGACCTGATCATAACTCTTTGTAGTGCATTCATTTTATCTACTCCATGTGCTTCTTTATTCTCTATATTGCTTTGTGGTTAAAATTTCCAATGTTTTACATCTGCTTCTATACTGTAGTGCCTGCACAATCCCCATTGCAACAGTCTTGGCACATTACTGTGTCTTTTAGTATATATACCCTCTGTCATGAGTGTATTACATCCAGCAACAAGATGTGTGACTGTTTCCAGTTCTTTTTTGCAGAACCTGCATTTGTTTGTTCCCCAACTTTTCAATGGACTTATAAACCAACATGCACATAATGCATGATCTTGGAATATGGTTACGCCTTTCATCTTTTAGTTTTGGTTTACCTCTCCTTAACCATTCCTTTATCAAATCTTGGTCGACATGAGGTTTTTCCAGGAAATCTCTGTACTTGCCAATATATTTAGGGTTTTTCCCCTTTCCTTTCCTTCTCATCTGATCATATTCCTGATATGTTTTCTTTTGTTTTTTTTGGCAGATTCAGTTGCTGTCTGATTTTTATCTAATTGTAGTTTGATTTCCATTCCTGCTTGACACTGAAATGCTTGACTATTGTTTTAATTTCTGCAAGTCTTTTGGGTTTCAACCACAATGATGGGAAAGGGCCCCATTTCTAAGTCAAAGTATGATTAAAGTTTGTGAAATTAGTATTGTTTCAATATTTTATGTTAGCCAAAAGTGCACTTTGCAGCTCCTTCTACAATTCATGTGGAGTTACATGTACTGGTAGCATATCTAAATAAGACTGCAAATTCATTTTTATGAGACCCACTGCTCCTACTAGTATAGGAACTGTCTGGGTATCCTTCTTCCATGTTGCCCTCATTTCTGCTTGCAAATCCTGGTATTTTATGACTTTGTGTCTCTCTGTATGTAAGAAACTGTAATCACTGGGTGTAGCAATTTTAATGATCAACGCTACTTTTGTCTTCTTTTCATGGACGACTATAAATGGTTTTCTTGCATCTATTTTTTGAATTGCTGGTAAAGAGTGTTGCCATGTGATATAAACCTCATTATACTCTATAATGCTTTATGGCTCATGCTTCCAATGCTTCTCAGCTACTTAAATATTGTAATGTTTGCGCAATATCCAGTGCAACAGTCGTGCCACATTATTATGCCTTTTAGTATACAGGCCCTCTGCCATTAGTGTCTTATAACTAGCAACAAGATGTGCAACTGTTTCCAGTTCTGTTTTATAGAACCTGTATTTGCTGGTTTCTCCCACATGCCCAATGGACTTTGTAAACCAACATGTATGCAATCCACTATCCTAGGCTGCCAATATTGACCGTTCATCTTTTGCTTTAAATTTACCTCTCTTTAACCATTCCTGTGTCAAATCCTGACAGATATGGGGTTCTTCCAGCAGTTTTCTGTACTTGCACCTATATTTATTCTTTTTCTACATTTCTTCCTTCTCATCTGATCCTTCACCTTATATTCTTTCTTTTGTTTTTTGGCACATTCAGTTGATGCCTGATTTTCATCTATTTCTGGTTTGCTTTCCATTCCCACTTACATTGATATGCTTCTGCTAGACTAAGAAGGAAGTCTTCACTATGCTTGGGTCTTATGAGGTCAGCAGATATGTATGCAGTCCAATAAATGCAGATCTATACATGTAATCAATATCAAGGAGGTCCATATCTATTTCAGAATGAGAAATGTATAATGTTGGTTTGTCCCAGTCCCCTTCAATAACACACATCACACCAAATGACATCTGACGAACTTTATTAAATTTCCATAACATAGCTTTGATCACCAACTTTATTAATTACAACTATTCATGATATAATTGATTCTAAATACAGTATAACATCCTTGTAATGTTAATCAGGGCAGCGTACCTACTCACCCTGCCCTAGTAAGCAGCGTCCACACTTCTAGTCACTTACTTTACTTATGAAGCAGCGTCCCATCTCACTTCATACACCATTCATTATAATGTTAATCAGGGCAGCGTACCTACTCACCCTGCCTAACAAGCAGGATCCATACCTCTGCATGCTTACTTTACTTATGAAGCAGCGTCCCAACTCACTTCATACACCATCCATTGAATTACCTTCCACCAAATAAGCACCATCCTTACCTCAGCTTGCTTATCTATTCAGCAAGCTTCCTCCAACTACTCATTTTCTTTCCCCAGATCATTGAAATGAACATCCAGACATCAGAGGGGGAACAGAAGAGGGCAAGCCTATCCCTCTTCTCTACCAACCTGCCTGACCAGGCTGTTCCCCCTCCCTTCTACCCAAAATTGTTCAATCCACTTCCATAATAGAAAGGGTCAAGCCAAACATCATTTGGTGAACCCATCATCTGTAAAGTGCTTTAGAATCCCGTCATAAACCCTTCTGGCATGCCATCACTGAAACACACCCCAATGAAACTAAATAAAGTAGGAATACCGTGACCCCGTTGTAACAATGGAACATCCACACCAAGAGAGCATACCCTTTTAGCTTGCTGCCTTCAAAGCTGAAATCATGGCTCAACCTGAATGTATTGACAGCCTATAACCACAAAACTATAACCCCTTGAACTCAAGACGGCACCCAGTCGAACATCTAGTAGCAAGTCTCACACCTAAGACCTTGTTACCTATCTACCTACCTACCTACCATGCTTTTTAAAATTCTACTCACAAAATTGGCCCAAACACCAAGTGAAATGATCCTTGTACTAATTACGGTCTTTAATGAAAAGACCTACTGGACAAATACCAAAAGGTCTGAGGTTTAAACATACACAAAACAAAAACCATTACCTTTCAAGTCCATTTCCATCAGGGCATTGACTGTTACTCACTCAGCACTCCATCTGTAACCTCAATGTGCCAACCCAAGTGATCAGGACTTCCAATGAAACATGCATTCAGATTTAAACATACAGCAAAACCATTCTCACTATGACAATCAATCGAGGTCATAAAACATACTACTTATTTTAGAGTAAACAAAAATTGGTTGTGCTTCTTTCTTCTTCCGAATCACTGTGCTTGCCTTTTCACCTATCCATTTCTGATTACTCACCCAATGACGCCACCACTTATTAGACACCAAAGCATGATCATCGGCGAACTCACTGTATCTCACCACTGGAATTCAGCACACCGTCTACAAAGAAAAAGACAAAATTAAACTTTCAAATAGGGACAAGAAAGCTCCACCTTATACCCAGCTATTCCAAACTATAGTCACAGAGTTCCAAGACCCCATCTGCAAGAAAGAAAAGACATGTAAAACATCCAAACACATAACGTGTTCCAAGACATATTCAAAGACAACCTATCCTGCCAACCCGGGAAGGAATGCACCACTAACACTCCAATCTATGAGAAAGCAGCCATAACTGAAGCAGTGCTTCCTATGAACCTATCAAATACCTCACGATAAATTTAACTACCAGTGGAATACATTCAAAGTATAAGAGCCATGCGCTCCAAGGATCTAAACCTTGTTATCAACATGAACGAACCAGACACTGGAATAGATTGCCCATACATGTCAAGCCTCTTTGGCCCTCTTCAAATGAACCTTGATGATTGGGTTGGAGATAGCAAATTCACCCCAGGTATCACATCACTGTATGAAGTGTGAAACTCAAATGTCTGTCATTATTTGAACTTCAGTCCTCAAAGATTTGCCAGAGATTTGTGAGATTTGTGGGAAACCACCATTTTGAGAATGAGATGTGACTCTGACAATATTCTTACCTAAACACAAGCACTAGGATGAAAAGTAAAGTAAAGCATAATATTACTCAGAGTGCTATGGCACACAGCTATAGAACATAATATACTAACTTCAAGGCTTTGTCATGTGTTTACTGCATTCATAGTACCAGTCTTCAAACTGCAGGCATTCATTTAAACCATATGGCACAAATTTCCAGGGTAATCATATAATTCTGAATCAGCCAGTGCAAACCTTTCATGCTTCAGTTGGAGAGAATGTCATATTGTATTTATTTTATTGCTGTACTGCATGTACATTTTATACCTTTAATTTGTCCTGAGCAAGAAATCTGTACAAAGCCAGGAACAATGGAGGAACCAAACTGACAATTAACTTTGGTATGAAAAAAGCACCTTGTCTTTACAAGACTTGAAACAGAAATGAGCCTCAAACCCTATACCTCTTGTCTGTGCGGCAAACACCATATCATTATGATCCCCCCCTTTTACATCTTCAAAACACCTTTACCCCTTTGCTCAACTGTCTTTGGGAAATGCTTGCCCTTGCTTTCAAACACTCCCCCACCCCATAATGATCAACAGTATAGAAAAGCAAAACAAAGAAAACACCAACCTACAGCAAGTACACCATACCACATCTGCAAGACATACCTGTGAACCTGTGAATGCAAAATTCTGGACTGTGGCATAAATAGAAGTGTGACCAAAGCCTCAAGGACTAAGAAAGGCTCAAAATAGGGAAATTGTTTCTATATTTCTCTTACAAACTCCAAAAGTCAACAGCACAACAGGTTTTGCATTAACCGGGATTTCCTGTGTGGTATGAAATCTGCAACTTGTATGTTCAGCAAATTCTACCTTCATTTTGCAATGATTTGAACAGACATTTAGTGACCTGTGACAGAATTCCATACATCGAGCAGAAACATCAGTGAAAGAACTGGGAAAAAACTGTTGTCTTGTTTCTCACCTCAGACTTCCTTTCTGCACTTTCTCAGCTTTCAGTGACAACTCCAAACCAAACACTGAAACTATCATGCCCAGAAGAACTTCCCCATGTGCTACACTTACCACCCCACCAAGCCTGCTCATGGTGCAACTGCCAGCAAATCAACTCCAGGCCCACAAAAGGTCACCTGTAGCCTAGTTGGAACCACACCAATACCATAAATGCCATGGAATACCTTCCAGGCAAAGCTGTCACCTAAGGACCCTACAAGCACAGAAGAACTCAGATCACTACCATACAAACATCCAACCCAAAGCAGCATGCCAGTCAAAGCAAGTGAGCCCCACCACTCAATGTTCCAGCACTCCACACTGTCCCACAAACTGCCAGGTGAACCAGTTCAAAGTCTGAAATCCAATGTATATCATCAATGACCCCACCCCCCACATTTACCCCGCAGTCTGCCAGAAAACAAGAGACCACAAAAAGACCAAAAATGTACCAGACAGCCCAGACGCTCCACGAAAACCTGGACACCTGAAAGGCATGCCTACCTAGCCTCCATGCACGAAGGCCACAAAGCCAGCAACCAAAATGTCCGCCAAAATAACCAGCCACAGATGCCAACACAGGGAACCACTCGGAAAGAACACCATCAATTGACCTTGAATGCACGCTCTAACCAGACAGCCATGCCACCCGGCACAAGTCAAAACATGAGGCAATTCAAGGACCACACAAGCTGAGCAACTGGTGTGCACAGAAAAGACACAATCATCTGTTCCACAGCCAACAAGCAACTCAGATCAAAATCTGTACCCCATCCATTACACCAAAAGCACGTTAAACCGCCTCAGACTGCAATCAAAACATGCCAACAGCCCCTGTTTCAGTCTCATACAATCAAAGATGACAACTCACACTGAGTGCCAAGCAAGAAATCTGGACGAAGCAACCGACCAAGTGTGGCACAGGCCAAGGGACAAGTGTCCACATGCTGCTGCTACCACAAACCTAGAAAGTCAATCGCACAACAGGTCCTGCATCAACATGAACTCCCAAAAAGAGATGAAGTCTGAAACAAACTTGCTATGTAGCTGCAAAGGCAGATCCCCACTTTTCCATCCATTCATCAAAAAGTCATTGATACTCCAAAGCCATTTCAAGGAAGCACAAACAACATATAGGATACATTTGGCCAAAAACATAGAGGCTCATCTAACATAGCTGAATTAGTAACCATGGCACCAGTGGACATCTCCATTGGACCTCCCACCAACAAATGGAGAACGTTACCAAAGAAAGGGGCCTATGTACAGTGACCGATGATCAATTGTATCAACTGTCATTGTTTCCCAGTGTTTCCCAGAGATGAGGGCCTCAAACCCGGAAAACAGCAACCTCCACAAATGCAAATAAACACCTGACCAGTGCACCAAGTCAACACCTGTCTTTTTTTTTTTTTTTTTTTTTTTTATACATTTAATGCTAAAACAACCACTCTGCAACATTATTTTCTCTAATCTCCTTTAGCTGAGCAAAACTCAACATATTTTCCCAGACATACTTCCCATCAAAAGGCATCGCTCCATAGACAACTTAAATGCAGGTGAATAGAGCTTTGTAGGCAGATCTAATTCACTGCACAGCTTGCCACATATCCTACATGAGTTAAGCAATTTAAAATAGTTCATGGCAGTTACAAAGACCTTGGAACTCTCCACAAGCAACCACATTCACTGCAGCTAACAAGCTACAACACACAATTCAATCACACCTGGCCCTGTGACCGCACATGGCCCACGATAGGACAAGAGCCCGAACCGAAACACTGGCCAACTAACGGCAAGGCAGATCTACCACTAGCTGCAACACCATGACCGCCATCTGCAGACAGACGAGTGAGACAATACACCACGCCACACTCAAACCCAGTGATGGTAGTCACACATTGCTCCCAGAAATCCAAAGGGGGGCCAACAAACATGCACTTTTCTCTTTTTTTTTTCCTTTTTTCTTTCTGCCTCAGGCACCCACGCTACACCGCGCATGTGGCAGCAAACTCCTCCCCACACAGAGCCCACAGCCCATGAAATGGCCATCCCGTGATGCTTCCCCACACATCACGACAGGGTCAACTGCCAGATAACCTGCGTGCCTGAACAGCAATGATGCGCACCAGTCCCAACAAGAACCCCACCGATTTCAGCCAGTGAGGCAACCCGAACAGGTCATCGAAACTGCAAACGAGCAGTCAAAACAAAACAGCACCAGATCAACTCTGCCTCAAACCAGGACCACATCCACAGCACTATGCACACAGATCCAGGACATGGCCCACCACAGAAAAAGCCTCCAAGTGGGCCAAGCACCAGGAGTCCTCTCAGACAAAACCCAACCCCACCAAAGAGCAAGCACCAAATCAAAGGTCATGCAGCCAGCACAATGAACCCAGGCAAAGCAACATGCAGCTCACTCCCTGCAAAACCCCATGAACCACCAAACAATGAAACCACAACCAACCACAAAGCCAAACAAAGTGACTCATCCCTTCACAAATATACAACGCCGAGGAAAAGGAAATCTGATTGTGCCTTGCGCGTGCCTTCCCCACAAAAAAAAAAAAAAAAACACACCTCACTTCCAACCATCACACCCATGACTATTCCCCAGGCACTCATCTCCACACACCCATCACCAAACCAAGGCCTACCTGACCACAGAACACATCAGTCGTCAGGACATGAACCTGCAGTATAGCAAGTTCACACCAAAATATGATTGCTTAACCCGGCTACACTAGACTAAACCTCTTAAGCCCCTCCCCATCATTATCTCATTTCCTCCCAACCATCCCTGCTTCAACTTAACCCTTTCACTTCCCCAACCCACTCAACTCCCGTTAATATTAACCTACCCCCCATGAAAATGTCCCGGGACAACTTAGTTTGTTGCCAAACTTCATATACATTGATTTTTATGTATCATTTGATAAGCATCAAGCATTTTTCTTGTTTTTCTGTCCAACTGTTACAATACCTTTTAGTGCCAGTCAGTCACCTCAAAACTGGAAGTTAGAACAGAAAGAACAAATTGGTTTATAGCTTGAAATCTGTTCCTAGATGTCAGGGCTGTTTTCAGTATTAATTTTTGTCTTCTAAAATATTCCCTACTGAAATTTGTTCACATTTGCTCATGTTTTATTATTGATCCTTCATCAATTCTCAAATATTTATACATTCCGTCTTGCTTAAGTTCCTTTAGTTTCCATGCCTGTCACAGGCTATTTTGTTTTTTAGCTTTTCTGCTTTCTGTGTTACTTTTCCACATTTATCAAAACCAAATAAGATTCCATTCTTATGTCATCTGAGAAAGTTGTGACCACTTCCAGTTGTGTTTTCAGCTCCTCATCTGAACTATACAGTTTTAAATCATCTACAAAAAAAAGATGAGAAGTCTTTACACTTGCTGATTTCTGGGAGCCAAATTGTAACCATGGCCTAATCTGTTATGTAGACAGTTTAGTGGGTTAAGGGTAAGAAAATAGAGCAACAGTAACAAAAAGGCACACTGGAATACCCCCCCCCCCCTTTGACTTTTTATCCCTAGGATAATCATGTGTCCTCTATCATGGCTTAGCTGCAAAGTGGTTTGCCACTGTTTCATGGCCACTGCAATGTAAATGATGGTGTATCTTATACATCTGTAAGTACTCCTTTATCCATGAACATGGCATGCAGTAAATGTGTTTTTGTAATCTATCCATGCCATACTTCATGGGATGCAGTCAAATACGTTTTTGTAATCGCTCCATGCCATACTTAGATTCTTCCCTTTTTTACAATTCTACATTATGACATTATTTAACAACAAATTATCCTTTGTTGCACATAACTTTCTGTTGTTACTCTTTTGCTCTATTGTCATGATGGAGTTTTTTTCTAAATGAGTATAAAATCTGTTAGCATCAATTTTGGTGTATAGTTTATACATGATAGGAAGGCAAGTTACTGGTTAATAGTTTTTAAGATAGTTGCAGCTTCACTCTAAAGGAGGACTATAGCTTTTCCTGTTGTTTACCAGGTTGGTAGTATCTGTTCGGAGTGCTCATATAAGTAGTTCTTACTCAGGACTAAATCTTCATGTAAAAAATGTTAATACTTTCTGGAAGAAGTTCAGTACTACTTCTGGGCCTGGAGTTTTCCAGATAGGGCCTTTTCTTAATTTTGTTTTAATTTCTCTGGCCATTACACCATCCCATTTCTTATCTTGAACATTTCAACTTTTTACTGTTTCTTTTATTTCTTCTATCTATTCAGCATCTTTATCAGTTTCCCAGGGTCTTCATAGACATTTCTCCAAAATGTGCAACTCCAACTGAAAGTTTATACTGGTTTCCTACTTAAAGCTTCAGAGTATCTTTATGTAACAGCTGATCAGATGCTTCCCATTTCACCTGTTTTCCCTTAATTTGGGAACTCACTGTTCCTTCATGCTGGGACATTACCAGAATTGAATTTTCTCTACTAATTCCTTCACTTTGTAAGTACTCCATAGCTTTATTTTCTAGTTCTTTAACTTCTCCATTACTAATTTCTCTTTTCTATTTTCCTCCTTTGTTTTCTTATTTTTGTATTGTAAAATGTTTCATATCTGGATGCCTTTTCCTGTACTTCTCTTCAAATATCGTTGGTACTGTTTTTTTTGTACTGATTAGTTTTGCTTTCTCCTTTGCATAAATATTACACCAAATTAAATCTCTTTTTCTTTCCCATGTCCATATTTCTTCTTTAGATGCCTCCTACTCTACCTGTCTCTCCTTACTTGGGGACTGATTGTTCCATCATGCTCTGATATAACCTGTATTAGACTTTCCACACTAAGTCCTTCACTTCGCAGGTATTCTATACCTTCAGCTTCTATTTGTTTAACTTCCAGTTTACTAATTTTCGATTCTATGTTCCACTTTGTGAACTTATTTTTTGTATTGTGAACTTTTCAAAATACAGATGTCTTTGCCTGTATTTCTCTTCATATATCTTTGGAGCTGCTTTTTCTTTTTTTGCATTGATTACTTTAGTTTTCTCCTTTGCATAAATATTATACCATATCAGATCTCTCTTTCTTTCCAATGTCTGAGTTTCTTTTTTATACTGTTCATAAATCTCTAGGTTTTTGTTGTTTATATTTTCTCACTTCGTCTGTCACTTCTTTTTTCAAATGGTCCAATGTTTCTTGGTCTATATAATGTTTTTCATGAACCTGTTGTATTAATGGAAACACAACTGGATTTGAAGCCTTTGACAGTTTTCCTTGTGCAAGTATTTTTTTCCTCTAATTTTTCTTTTAATCTTTTTGAATATCTTCTATCTGGAAATTCTGAGTTCTTGCATAATAGTAACAAAACATTATTTATTTCTTATTCTCAGTAGTCCACTGTATCATTTGTATGGCTGTTTTTGGCCTGCTAGTTTTTTTAGAGAACTGCTTCCTTCTACAATAAAGAGGCCACCATCCCCCTAAGCCTGGCTTAACCCAATTGTAGGAATGTTTCTGTATCTTGAAGATTCTACACTGTAATTTTTCCAGTCCTAGCATCAGTACACCTACCAGACTTGGCACTTTTTTATTTTGGGACTTGTGCACCCAGCCATATTTTTTATTTTTAACCTACTGCTGTCCATGATATATGCTGTATGCAATACAGTCTATATATCAATGTTGTCTTCGTAAGATTTTGTAAAAACAAGGTCCACATCCTGAAGGTACTCAACAAGACTTGAGGATGAATTCAGTTCCAACAATGCTATTCTCCTTTGCTTGTTGATTTTATCAGTTCCATTCAGACCTTTTGCTTAATGACAGTAGAGTACAGGTGATGTTATGTAAGGTATTCAGGCCACAAATACCCCCAGCCCAAGTTGAATACCCCTGTGACACACTCAGTAAAGCAATTATACTATCAACGTTCTTACAACAAGCACTGCATTCTGCATCATAATCTTCAAAAGTGCAGTCCTATCCCAATGACGCATACTAGGATTTTTTCTTCCTTAGAAATAAACCGCTTACTAGAACTTTAATTTTTCTCCCACAAAGCCATTCACTCTGTCGCCCAATCCCAGTTCTCAGTGGAGTTTCCAAGGCTTTCTCTTTACGGATGCAGAGGTTTGGGATGTGCGTCCAGTTGTTACAGAAAGTTTTCTTTTAGTCAGAAGGTAGGCACCGTGCCTGGCCTTGGGGTTTTCTAGTTAGGAGCTTTCTTTTTTTTCAATTTTGTCTCAATTTTGTGGGCTGATATTTCATCCTATTTCATATCTTCTACATTATTGCTCCTTAGTTTTTCTTTTAATCATTCTATCCTTTCATTATTTTTATGTTAAATGCTCTCTTTGTAAATTTTCTCCAAAATGTGTTTTTTTTTTTTTTTTTTTTTTTTTTTTCAGTGTTTATTTTCTTTTTACTTTGTCTCCCAGTTCTCTATAACAATTTTTGGGTCATCAATGAATTGTTTTGTGCTTTTGTTTTTGTATTTATCTGTGTATCTTAAAAGTTTTTCTGGCTGTGATGATATGTTTAGTTTATTATTAGGAATAGTATATAAGTCCTGGCCTTTTTTGATACTGTGCACTGCTTTTACCATATCAGTCTCACTAAGTATGTTTGCTCTCTTCCCTTTTATATAGTCTTCTAACAGTGAGGCTTATTGTCTTAATTGCTTTACAGGTTTCTCTATTCAGTGTTCCCATAGTGGCATTCTACTTTGTCCCTTCTTTCATTTATATGCTATTTATTTCTATTGTACCACATGAATTTCTCTTAGTAGTCCTGATTACTGTGGTCATCTGTTTTTAAAAATCTTTTTTACTTTATGTAATCTATTTTTTTCATCTATCTTAATATGTCTCCCCATCTTTATTAAATCAAGCAGGTCTTCCCTTAAGATCATTTATTGGACTGTGAGCTTCTTCTTTGCTCTCTTTTTCCAGTAACTATTCTACAGAACGTTCCAGAAAAATTTCCTGTAACATATATTTTGAGGCACCCTTCTTCCTCTGCTGCCCTTCCTATGGGAAGCCACTGTTTCAGCACTCTGCAAAATTACCTGTGTCAAAGTTGTCACAATTTTCTGCTTCTTCCCTTACTGTTCTTCAACTGGACTTTAGTACCAGTCTCTTACAAAAGGCTCCAGCGCATCACCATGTCACTAATCTTCTCCAGACACCTCCCTCTCCACCTGCTGTTACTTAACTTCTGGACTCATTGTTGCATCATGCTGCAACATTGTCTGTGCTGGAGTCTCCATACTAAATCTTTTACTTTGCAGATAATCTGTAACTTCAGGTTCTATTCATTTAACTTTTACCTTACTAATCTTTTCTATATCCCCCCTTTTTTGGTTTTATTTTTTGAATTGTGAAATTTTCCATATTTGGATTCCTTTGCCTGTATTTCTCCTCAAATGTATTTAGCACTGCATTTTTAGTATTGATTGGATTTTTAGTTTGGATTTGTTCATTGTGCATCATTGTGTATAATATGGCATCATCATATCAGATCTCTTGTTCATTCCCACGTCCATGTCATATCCCAGTATGAAGTCTGCAATGACAAATGACAATACAAAACTATCTGAAGATTTATGATATATGATGATACCAAGATCTCAGCCACAACTACACCTTTCAGTAAAATGTGTTTTAATTATGTAGATAAAATCAAGATCAAATATAAGATTCTTTCACTCAAGGCACTGATAGGCAACAGTATTATGATTATAGACTGTAATCTAAGCGTTTTGCTCAGCAGTTGTTTTTGGGTAGCAAGTTATTTTAATGAAGGAATTGTAGTTTTGTTCTGTGTGAAATGTTGGGACACCCAAAAGAAGGGGCAGTACTCCACAGGACTTTCACTGGATAGGGGACTCTACTCCATGATAACAAGAGTCACACAACTCCAACAGGCTGATGAAACAGGAGAAGAAGAGTACCCAATAACCTACTACAGTGAAGTCCCTAACACTATAAAGATGTACACTCATGTCACTTTCCCTTCTTTGAACTGCTCAACTCCATCTTCTCCTCACAGTGTGGTTTGCTGGCAAGCTATGTTAATGCATGAGATTAGTCATGCGTCTTACAGTAAAGAAAAAGCCAAAGAAAGAATGAATGTATACTACAGGGTACAGGGATGGACTATAAAAAGTGGGAAGAGTCCTCATATGTATTTAAGGAAATGGTTTGAATGGACATTGCAAAAGGAGAAGAAAGAAGCCAAGCAACAGAAGAGCAGCACCAGACTGCCTGTAGGCATAGTCTCTGTTAGATGGCTGTGTGTGCTATCCATTGAGCCGCTAACACTGATCTCCATATGCATTGCTAGTGAATAACAAGGAAATTGCTGCTTTGACAAATGGCCCATCATGATATTAAATTCTCACATACTACTCATCAAGAAAATATCTTTATTTATTATTACAGCAAATTGTATGGGGCATGTGGGAAACACGAAAGAGAGAAAGCACAGTATTCTAGTTTCCTTTGTCCTTGAACAGGAGGGGCATTGCAGAGAAGTAACAGCGGACCATGGTGACTTATTGAGAGATGCCAACCATACCCTATAATATATATCAATGGCATTTCAGAGTCTGTGAGAGCTTTTGCACGCAGGGCACCTCCTGGCACTATCTTTCACTCTTTCAGCATGTTTGGTGACAGACTATATCTCACCCCTGAAATGCAAGTGGTATATATGCTGATATTTATGAAATCAGGTGTAATGCTGCCCACAAAAGCTTGTGTGATGTCTTCTCTGCTTTTCATGTTTGAGGTATAACCACTAGGTCAGTTTGGTATCTTAGTATGAATTATATGAACTCTGGCCCAATACAAAATATGTGAATTGTATAAGTATGAGAATATTTTTCAAACTGTCACTACAGCTATGGAAACAGCCTACAAAAATTATTAACTTGCATGACTTCTTTGTGGTGAATATTTGCTCAGTTTAATACTGTGGTTGGTGAAAATAGAAATTCCACCCATTTACTACTAGAGCTGGTTGTTATACTTGACTAATACTTCATCATGCTCTGATGTTTAGGCATATATTATAAAACAGAATTAAAAACTAAACTTTTCTTTCATACTGTCTGCAAACTACATGTTCATATAACAGAGTATTTTTTCAAGATAGTTAAATGCATTTGTACATAAAAACAACTTTCTTCATAAATGGCAGAATTTTATTTCATAGATTTGTTGAATAAAAAAATATGTTGATTTTGATGTTTTATTCACATGCCATATTAAGTATTATGTTGCAATCTGTAATACAAATGGAAAATGCTATCAAACAAATGAACGGAAGACGTATGAAAAATTACTTGCTGAGATGATTTTGATGGGAACATTTTTTTATCTATTATCCTTGTCATCTTTTCTGACCTTCATTCCATTATTACCGAGCAGGTCTCAGGGCAGATGTACAGAAAATTTCAGGTCAGGCAGCTGCAAAGAAAAGAAAAAAAATAAGCAGAACATGCTGAAATGCTTTACCTGTGGCAAAACTGATAGAAATCAACCTCAATAACGCTTGAGATGTTTCCATTTTGGTACTCATTTAATCAACATAGCCTGAATCCAGTAGTTCACGTCTGACTTTATGCATTTGAAGCTAGCAAAAAACTCTGCTGCACAAACTCTTATTTCTACTATGTCAGTTACTGAATCTAGAAAGCCAAAATTAAAACAGTTCAGTACATTGGTGTCTAACTTTGCTTTCTGTCTTACAGCACTTTAACAATTAAATTGAGTTAGTTTGCGGTTTCATTACAAATTTAAAATATTTTAAATGTTTTCTGAATTTGTGTGTCTAAGACAATGTTTAAAAAGAAATGTCTTTCTGCAAAATACAGTCCAGCAATATTCCAGCAATGAGTTCATTGAATTAATCTTGAAAATAATGTGTTTGTGATAGCTGGCAAAACATCTTTTGAACATATAATATTGTTTAGGAGAGTAAACACTAGTGCTCACCTTGATTATATGGAATGAAGTGCCATTTAATCATCACTAAACATCATGGAATCCTGTTGTTATTCATGAGAAAAAAAATCTTTCTCTTCTGCTTGATACCTCTGTACCTTTCACAACTCATGTGTTGTTTATTATATTAGCAAGCAAACAAAAGTCATATTAAAATGGTTTAGAATTTTAACACAGAAAAAGAAGCAACTGTTAAAAACTAAATTAAAAAAAAAATGTGGAAGATAAACCTTGCAGTTTAGTGCAGAGGATTATAGTGGTTGTTGTTGTATCTTTCGGCTTTTCCTGGTTAGGGGTCGCCACAGTGGAACTCCGGTCCGCTAATGATTGGCAGTAGATTTTTATGTACCGACTTGCCAGGCCTGACGTACAACCTCATTGTAAAGTCCTGTGTTTGATTTTCTAAGCCTCAACTTGTTTGTTGTCTTTCTCTAAGCAACTCATATATCTGGACAGGTTTCCCATGTCTTCAATTATAATGGATGTCAACCTTGTTGGAAAATCAGGTTAACAAAATATATAAATACAAATTTGGATTAAAAAATGTGAGCAGTTTGCTAACATTTTGTTAAGATTAGCTTTCTGTCCTCTCATCTGCCAGTCATCAGCTCCGTTCCAATGAATCTTAGCCTATGTGTTTTTATCAAATGCAAGATGGCCACTAGCTCAGGTGAGAACCAATCATATGGAGCAATCTTCAGGGCAGTTATGAATCTTATTCTGTGCGGTGACTGTCTGTGGACCACAATCCTTCTGTAACTCCATGTCCATTCAGAGTGTCCATACCGTTAATCTGGAGTCTTCATAGATGAAACGATATGCTAAGAACACATGCTATTTCTGACACTTAAAATCTCTTCTCAGTGAGTTCTTCAGGTGGGTTGAACCCAAATGGTGATCTACCAGCAGAAAAGTGCTGGACTACGTTCAGATAAGAAAAGTTCAGCAGACTGAATCCTGAAGAGCAAATGTGGAAAAGCAAACTCAAATCGTGGAGTCATTATGAAATAATGATGCTTAATAAAGGTATGGATGAATAAGTGGATAAAGTGTAGATGTTTCCATTTAAGACATTCTAGAAGCTAGAATAGGACGCAGGCATGCTGCTAGTAGAACATCATTTCACAGAAGTAGTTTCTAGTGGCTGATTATCCATCTGATAGCATAGTTGGCAAACCATCTGATTAGTGTTTGCTAGGCAACTATGAAATCCTCCTTTATTGGCTCAAAGCGAGATGAACAATTGTTTTTTTTTGTTTTTTTTTAACCTCGGAGATCCTGTGAGCAGAGGTGTTGCATAAATAAATACACAGAGTAAATGTTCCCTAAGATACAGATTTTCATGGTGCAGAGCCATCAGCTTTAAATGTGGGTTAGACAAATTTACTATTCTTGAGTTAAACTTCCATGAACAAGAGGGGTTCATCAAAGGAAGGTAAGAATGTGGATCTCTTCCAGAGAACTGCTTAAAGCACTGAGCTGGGTAAAAGCCATTCCACCATCGTGACATGCTTGACAGAAATGACTGATAGCCCTCACTGCAAAATTACTCTGGATTACTTACAAGCTAACTTACTGGGCTAGTATACTATGCAGTTCTTTCCCATTGAAGAACTGGTTCCATTTTTAGGCACTTGCCTGACAAGCTGAAGACTTCCTGATAGCATCAATTACTTTTCTTTCACTGAATGGAAAATCCTGTCAGACCAGATGCCTACATCAGGACTTAGACCCTCAGGTGAACCTTTTTTTGGCCTAACCATAAGGGATATACTTGAATAGAGTCAGCAAAATTTCCTACACTACCAGATATATCTTAGTCAGACAAGACATCTGTCCCAGTTATTTTGGAATGATGAGAATTAGCTTTGAAATGTCTTACTTAATCTTTCCAATAAGATGCAATATCAAGAAAAATTGTGGGAAGAAGTACAAGAATCTCCACTGTCACATGACAGATAATGAATTCTCTGCCATTTCCCTTTTTCCTTGAAACTCTGAATAGAACAGAGAATGCACCACATTACCTCATGTGATAAACCGTCTTTTTTCTAGAGTGCCATACTTCTGGAAGATCTGAACCATACATGGACTCATCTGCAACTTCAGCAAAAGTCTTGAAGAATACCTCACAGGATCTGATAGCACATTAATTTCCATTAGGAAATGTACAGTAGAAAGTCAGATGCCTCCATCTATGACCCATTGCCACAAGTGAATCACTTTTCTGCAAAGGGATGTAATCACATGCTGGCATGCTTGTTTTGATGCCACAAGAGACATTCAATTGTCTGAATGAATAGAGAGAGGTCTGAGAAGAAGCTTTGTTTCAAAAATTGTTTGGCCTAAAATATTTCATCCATCTAGCTGATGTTGTAACCACTGTACAAGGTAAAGCATAGTTTTAAACAATGTCAGACTAGCACATTAAAACAGATATTGGTTGTTTATAAGTCTTTATGCTATCACATTAGACACATAACAAATATCGGGTCTATATCATAAGACCAAAGATGCATTTAATCGAACACCTCTTTGGCGGCACATAAAGAGCAAATGCACTAAAGTGCGAATGATCAAAGCAGCAATTTCTTTCCCTGGGAAAGAAATAGGTAGCACAAACACACAAACGCACACACCTTCAAACATAGTGTGGGAGGCTTCACCCCCCACATGCACCCTAACTAAATATACCAACTCCAAGATCGCACTACAGTGGGGAAAGGGGCAAACACATGGGGCTGGCCAAGCATTCACACTTTAGTGCATTCGCTCTTTATGTGTCGCTGAAGAGGTGTTCAATTAAATGCCTCTTTGGTCTTTTAATATAGACCCCAAATATCATGCATTCATTTCCATCTAAGAACCTGGCTGTGGCTGTGTGTGCCTTAGTTTCTACCCGTACTGATTACTGCAACTTATTTTAATTGGAGTTTCCTGATTCAGAGCTTGATCTCCATACTTCTCAACTGTACAGATTCTCACAAAATGTCCAGGTTTTTGCCTAATATTTTTGGTTCGTTTTTCTGGCAAATTAGTGGCAAACCATTAAAGATTTATGTTAGAAAATAATGGCAGACATTTGAGTTTCAGACTTCATACCCTTCAGAAAATTCATGTCATTGCAAAAGCTGTTATTCTGTCAACTTTCTAAGTTTGTAAGACCAATATTTAAAAACTGCCCTTATTTTTGGGCTTTGTCCCACTTTTATTTATGTCTTTGTCCAGATTTGCTGCTCTAAGAGGTTGAGAAGTATGTTGTCTTCATTCAACTGTACTAAAATTATGATACTTGTCTCATATCTGGCACATCTCATTAATGACATACTGTATTATTTAGCTTCTGGGACAATTGAACTGGTTACTAGTGTGGGCCCATATACGTAAAACTCTGTCTTTGACAGGTGTTGTCCTACTTGACTAGGGTTCCACTTTATACAATATAATCAAGTTGATCCACTCTGCTGTGTCTCTTTAGGGTTGTTGATCATTTTTGGTATGGATTCACTCTTGGATCTTTGTCTCTTTTCTTATCAGGACTGGTACATGTTGAACCTCTTATTGCAATGGCTACTGGAGTCACCCATTTCAGAAAGCTAAAACAAGTGTCTTAAATATCAGATTGTATCTTTAGTTTTTAATTAATCTCTTTGATTTAACTTATTATTGAGTTTTTCTTTATCTTATATAATATATTTGTTCTTATTGCATGGAGAGTAACACTTTAATAATGCTGAAATTGAAGTCTGAGAGCCAATGTGATATCTGCAGCTTTTTTTGGGAAGTATACTATGTTTTGCTGCAAGAATGAGTGGCCATTAAAAAAGATTGAGGGGGGTTTATTCATACAATCATAGAATAATAATATGCATAAGGAAAATCAGACCAGAGCCTGTGTGGACCTTGCCAATACCCACCCTCAGGATCTGCTACTTTTTGTAAGAAGGGTGATGCAGTTAGTCCTGGTGTAAATTTAAGGGCTCCCATCCAACTGTCCAGATGACATGCTTGACATGCCAGGGAGTATATTCCAGAGTAAGGGGAGCTGCTCTGTAATAAACCTATCTCTCTGTCTAGTTTTGTAAATTTCTCACTATATTCATTCAGTACAGTTGTGTATGCTGCTAGAGGTGACCAGTAAACCATCAATAACAACAAAAAATCTATGTTTTCGTTATCACAATACAGTGTGGAAAAGTCTGTGTAGATCGTGATATAGTGGGGATTTGGTAATTTACATTTTTCCTCACTGTAGTGATATCTTGGAGTTGGTATATATAATTTGCAGGGAGTGAAGGGGGCCTTGCCCCCCCCCCCGTGTTAATGTATTTTTTTTTTTTTTACATTATTGTTTTTGGAAATTTAAACATATGGTCTTCACTGTATGAATTTCAAGTTTCGTAAATCTCAATAATGTGATATAAATGCATATGTACAGCAGACAAAAAATGACTGCAGTGAAACTTGTAGCACTGAGGTGCACAGTTATAAATCCAGGTTAGTTTGTGGTGCTCCATAAAGCAGTCCTGAAAAATGTGCAGTTTGTCCCACATGTAAGAGGTAGGGGCAGCCATTCCATGCTGTATAAACATTCACTGAGAAATGAGCATTGCAATACTATCTGCTGATAGGCAGAGGCTTAGTTAGGATTTTGTTTGAGAAGCTTAGTAAGAAAAAAGGTTGTACCACTGTAACATATGTCAAGAAATGGATGTATATTACTGTGGTCTAGAAGAAATGAACCTTTTTCTGTGGTAGAGAAAGCTATTTCCTTTTCAAGTTCCAGCCAGTTATTACACCTAAGATATGCAGTGGTGGGTAACTAGAGGTGAATAAGTAAGCACCATAATAAACTTACTAGGGTTTTTCACTTAGTGTAAAGCATGGGTTTGTCAATAGAGCAGAAGAGCAAAAAGGACTTGGAAAAAGAAAAGCAATTGTAGAGTCAGGAAACAACAGATAGAATAAAAATACCAAAGCCTGCACTTAGATTTCAAGATGACCTTTGCGATATGATGACCAGACCTAAGCACACAGATGAATATGAACTGAGTAGTAAAGTAACGCTCCTTCAAGTGATATTTGGTCCTCATCTGCTGTTATCTGTTTTGCTGAGCTTGCAGGAGGGGAAGGACTGATTAGAAGAGCATAAGAGTTAAGCCCATATTCTTCTTTCCAACTTTGTACGAAACTAACAGTACACTGCAATGCACTGTATAAAGGCCTACAAGGTGTAATACACTATGATGTTATCCTCATACTGGAAGACAATGGTGGGATGTCAGGACTTTGTCATGCTATTTGCAAAAGCTATAAACAAGAGGTGGCCAGAGAACAAAGGTCTTAGGGACTCCAAAGTGTATTATTTCAGACAGAGCTGTAGCAAGGTCAGTTGTGGCTATTGGAGAAAAATGATCCTCTCATCAGAGGAGTTCCTGTCAGTGGTCAGGACCCAAAAATGTTTGTCAGGCACACAAATGGTACTGTGAATGCCAAGGTAGCCATGAAGCCCCAGTGTTCCTGCAGCAGCATCAAAGACAGAACCCTGCACTGTATTTTCCACAAGACTGTTAAAGCCATGAGTTTCTAGATATTTCTATTGTCAATAATAAGCAGCACTATAGAGTGTTCAACTCTGCAACTCTGTTGGCAAATTTCTGAGATGGGTTTACAGAGTACGTCTTACCATTTATGGTCAGCTTTCACAGAGCCTGAAACCATAGGAATGAAACACTGCAGAGACGATGCCAATGAGTTTTTTGATGGGCTTATGAGGGAGCTAGTTGCCCAGGTAGAGAGATATCTGCCACCAAAGTCAATATCTTGCTAAACATTCATGGTGATGAGGAAGCCCAATTGGCAACACTCTGTACCAGAAGTGATATCCAGCTTTAACTAACAAATATGTTTGCTGTATGAACCCCAGAGACTGGTGTGTGAAACAAAGCATCCATCATTTCATGTACCACCAATGGGGTAGTCTACAACAATGGAGACAGGGGAATCAAGCAGACTAAGCATCCAGATTTGGGAATACTGGATTGTGCTGATTAAAGTTGATGTATGTCCAAAATGGAATCAATACCACCCATCTCTTTTAAAACAGTTAATAGTAGGAGCTCCTGTTTTGAATACAGGGTGATCTGTGATGAGTCTTTCAGGAGTCAAGTCTGAGGATTTCCCAAATAGGCTGTTGAGTGTGTTATTTTTCTTGTGGAATTCTGTCTTGTGAATGTACTTGCAGCTCTAAAAACAATCTGACAGTGACCATATACAGAACCCACTTGTCCACAACAATGGCTCTTCAAACAAGAACTGTGTTTCTCATGAGCAGCCCTAGATAATTGTCATTTCTTGTGCTAGTGTGGTTTTCTACGTTGTTCGACTTGGTGGTACCAGAATAGGAAAAAACATGCAACGTTCTTGACCTTTATTTGAAAGGTGAGAAATCTTACTCATTATTTTCGGATGAAATGAAATATAAAACAAAGCGGCAGATGGTGGTGTAGGGGGATAATAAAGATCTTCTAGAGTTGAAAAGATCTGTTTCTTCTTCAAAAGCTGGAGTCAGGGGAGATACTGCATGTCCACCAAGCCATTGCTATTCTGCAATTGTGGAGGGTCGACAAGGAAATGAGAACAAGGGCATCAGTTCTATAAAATAAAAGGTTGTTTTTTGAAATGGCCTCTGAGAAGGCTAGGTTCTAGTCAACTTCCTGAGTTTTGGCTATGATGTGCTCCATACCTCTCAACTGTCCAGATTTTCGCAGAATGTCCAGAGTTTTGCCTCATATTTTTGGTGTGTTCCTTATAAAATCTGCACCTTTCCGGTAAATAGCTCATAGGTTCATAGGTTCATAGGTTCATAGGTTGGTACTAGGCTATCAGCCCTAGGGCCTATACAAGCCTAGCCATAACAATTCCCTGGCTATTTCTTCCCACATTATTTACTTTCCTGGACCCCTGTCTAGCAGGGCGACTGACGTGATCCCTGGGGTGAATTTCCTTTCTCCCATCCAATCGTCAAGGTTCCTCTTGAAGAGGTCCAAAGAGGCACTCTGCTTGACATGTATGGGCAATCTATTCCAGAGTCTGGGAGTCTCTGGGTCAGGAACCTATCCCTCCAGCATGTTTTGTTTATTGTGATGACAAGGTTTAGATCCCTGGAGCGTGTAGCTCTGAGGGATTGGGATTTCTTTAAGTGTAGCATGTCCAACAGCTCTGGGTTTGACATGGCCTTGTATGTTAAGCAGAGATCGCCTCTGAGTAGACGATATGCGACAGAGTATAGCTGGAGTTTTTAAGGCGGTCAGCGTAGGGCATCTGCTTTAGGCCTGTGATTCTTTTAGTGAGGTATTTCTGAGGCCTTTCCAGTTGTTGCAGATGTCTTGAGAGGTACATACCAAATGGGGTGTTGTATTCTATAATGGGTCTAATGAGGGATGAGTACAGTGGGACAATGACCTCCTTTTTTCTGGATGAAAAGCCCTTTGTGATGAGGTGTGCCACATAGAAGGATTTCCTGACTGTTGTGGTGATGTGGTTATCGAAGGTGAGACCACTGTCCACCTGTGTCCCTAAGTCTCTTATCACACTTTCTGTGTTTAGTGTACTGCCACCTATATGGTAATTCATGGATACATGTTTTTTTCCCAAAGGGGATAGCAATACATTTCTTGGCATTGAGCTTGAGCCCTTGGCTCTGGCACCAAGCATCTGTTTCTGTAAGGCCCTTTTGTAGAGTATCCACATCATTTGGGGATTCAATAATGGCTCCCAGTTTGCAGTCATCTGCAAACTTTGTTATTTGTTAGCCAGAGTCCCTTAGTGTTGACCTGTACTTCAGAGAAGTAGATGCCAAACAAGAGCGGCCCCAGGACTGAACCCTGAGTTACTCCACTTGTCACTTGTCTGGAGCTGGATTTGGAGTCGGCTACTTTTACAGTGTGGGTTCTATCAGTAAGCAATTTAGCAACCCATTGGGTGACATAGGGATTAATTCCCAACTTAGTAAGTTTATCTATGATTCCAGAGTGGGGGATGGTGTCAAAGGCCTTGGCAAGGTCTAGATAGGCTGTGTGGACCACCTTACCCTTGTCCATGGCTCTGGAGACTGATTCAAAGAAGTCAATCAGGTTCAGGAGACAAGATCGGCCCTTCACAAACCCAAACTGGGTGGGGTCCAGTGTTTGAAGGTTGCCAATGTCTTTGTTTATAAGTTCCATGATAATACGATCTATGGCCTTGCAGATAAGGCTTGTCAGACTGATGGGATGGTAGTTTCCGGGATCCAAGGTGGATCCCCCCCTTGTGGATTGGGATAACTGTAGCTCTGCGCCACTCAGTGGGCAGGAAACCTGAGGTGAGGCTATGATTAAACATGACACTTAGGTGAGGTGCCAGTTCATATTGTAGTTCATGTAGTACACAGGCCGGGATGTCATCTGGTCCCATGGATGCTGTATTCTTGGCTTTAGAGAGTGCATTTTGTACCTGTGTGGCCGTTATTACTGGAATTTGGCAATCTTCCGGTATTGAGATGGGCCATTTAGGGGTGAGAGGGGTGAAGTTGGCACTGAATCGATCTGCCAGGATATTGGCAATATCCTTCGGATCAGTATATTTAATGCCATTCTGTTTTAGCTCAGAGCAGATCTGAGCATTGCCATTTAGATTCTTGACATAGTTATAGAATGCTTTGTGGTTGTCTTTGGAATCTTTGGCAATTTTATTTTCGTAACTAGCTTTGGAGGATTTTATGAGGCATCTCAGTTTCTTACTGAGGCTAGGAAGGGAGTTTTTTGCATCCTGGGATTTTCCTCTTTTCTGCAAAAGTTTCTTCCTTTTGTTGTAAAGTTTGTTTATGGCAGGGGACCACCAGATTGGCTTCCTTTTTTGGATGAGAGCATTTTGGTTCTATTTGGGATGGCACAATTCATGCATGAGTGGATGTGCTCGTACAGTGCCTTAGTGTAGGATTCAGCAGTTGAACTTTCAGTTCCCGACTGCATGGGTGTCATGAAGTTTGTCACTTCTGACTTGAGTAGCATGAAGTTGGCTTTGGAGAAGTTTTTTTATGGTGGTTTCTTTACTGGGGGGTGGGGGTGGGATGTGGATGTTAAGGGTGATTAGCTTATGGTCAGACCTGACTAACGAGGGGGTGACCATAGGTATGGAGCATTGATTTCCAATGTTTGGTAATTTGGAGCCCCTGGTGGGACTATGGATTAGTTGATCCAGGGCATTGGAATTTATGAATTCCAAGAACCGTTGCGCAAAGATGTTGGGACATGAGTAGTTTTCCCAGTTAATGGCAGGGTAGTTAAAATCACCCAGTATTAGGGTGTTTGGTTCTATCTTAATATTTTCCAGTATGTTTAGAAAGGTGTAGTGAGAATCTTGGGGTATGGTGGGGGATCTGTAGCAAGCTACAATTTGGATTGCAATCTTACCTAGTGTTAGTTGCACTTGGTGAATTTCAGACACATTGTGTTGGCCAACTAGCCTGGTGGTGTGAATATCCTTGGTGAATATTGACACTCCTCCACCTTTAGTGTTTCGGTCCTGGTTTGGTGGCCGAAAAGTGTGGTAAGAGTTGTAGCCTGGTATTGCAGGGGTGCTCTCTGGAGCCTTGAACCAGGTCTCAGTTACTGCACAGATATCGATGTTCTCCATTTTTAGAAGTGCCTCGAGAGAGTGCATTTTGAGGTTTAGACTTCTAGCATTGAGTAGCATTACCTTCAGATTTTGCATGCTTGTACCTGTTACGGTGGTGGTTTTGTCCTTTGAAGTTTGCCTAAAAAAGGCACTATAGGGGTGGCAAGAGCCTTAGCCAGTAACCTGAATCCCAGGGGTGACAGGTGCAGACCATCTCTGGCAAAGCATCGTGGTCTGTCTATCATGTCGTCCCAGGCAGACAGATACTGGATCCCCTTTGAATAACACCATAAGCTTAGCCAATTATTGAAGTCAATCATTTTATCCTTATATTGTGGTATCATTCTGAGCAAAGGCAGGATGCTACTCAGGGCTAGGGTCATACCTGCCTGGGCCACATGATCCGAGAGCTCTTCCATGTCTCTTTTCATGTAGTCCAGGGAGGTACATCTCAAGTCATTCACTCCAACATGGACAATGATAGAGTCATATTTGTACTTGTTGTGGAGTGACTTGAATGCATGCGTTATGTGGCGGATCCTGGCACTCGACAGGCAGCTGACTGTAATTTTCTCCTTATTCAACCTGGTGAGAGGGACATCAGTGTGCCAGACTATAGAGTCACCTATGACTAAAGTGTTAGGTACATTGTCTTGCCTTAGGGGCTGTTGCTGGGTGGCACACTGGTGTTGTGAACTATGTGACACATTGGTTGTGATTGGTGTTTGTTTGCGTTTCAGCTTCAAAGGTCTTTGTTGCTTGGGCAGGTTACAGTTAAGGGCCTCTGCATATGTGGATTTAGTGTTGCTATATGTGGGTGTTGGTGGTGCGGGTTTAGAAGGGCTATGTGTTGCTTGAGGTGTAGTGTGGGTGTTAACCTTCTCCTCTTGACTGTTTAGCGCAATCTTGGGTGGAGAGAACTTTGCTTCCATTTTGGCTACATAAGTGCATCTCTCACAGGTTGTAGTGTTGGGTGGTAGGAGGAGAGGGTTGTCTGTGTACATGAGGCAATTGCTGCATTGCCCCAGTATGCCCAGATTCACCAGGTGGACAGGAGAAATCACCAGAAGCTGACCCTTGGACATGCCTGGTTTGGGGCTTTTTTTTTTCTTTGTAAAGTATAGGAGCTGTTTCCTTAGCAAGGTACTTTGCAATTATAGGCTGTTTAGTGCCTACTATTAATTTCTCCTTGTTAACAAGGAGAGTTCAGTGTTTCCATGAGTTTAAGGCTTCCTAGTGCTTTCCAGCAGGTATTAGAGAAAGTGCTAGTCACAGGGATGCTTAAAGGTAAGATTGAAAATAATGCACTCTGCAGTGTGCACTAGAGAAGTTAGATGTGAAAGTAGGTAACTTGAGTTTTACCTGTTTAAAAAGTTAAGGTTTAGTGGAGAGTTACTATTTTTAAAACAGCAAGATGGATTGAAAGGGGTGGTCACTTTTGTATTTTGGTATTATGAAATACTGTAGGATGGCCAACAAATTTAAATAATTGAAGGGGTGGGATTTCAAAAATGATGATTTTGTGATTACTCACATAAGCCAGTGAAAGTAGAGAGAAATGAGATATATGGTCAGATTAACATAAGAGGCGGGCAACTAGAAAGACAGTGGTATTTAACAAGACAACTTAAATGGGCAGGAAAAAATTCTGCCTGACTCAGAACAGAGAGAGCTGTGGTCTCTTTTGAAGTTTTAATATGCTGTTAAAACAGAATGCAAGCAAAACACAAGGTAAAGAAAACAAACTACAGTTTTCAAAATATAGAAAGGCAATACAGTAATACAAAAAATAAAAGCAAACTAACCTTTCCTTCACAGCAAAGTGTAGCAGAGTCTGGATGAGCCTTTCTGGTAAAGCTGAGGATTGAAGTCATTAAATAATGAGAAATATTTGAGTTTAAGACTCCACATCCTTCAGAAAATTCATGCTAATGCAAAACCTATTATTCTATCAACGTTCTATGCTTGTAAGAGCAATAGTTAAAATGTGTCCCTATTTGTCCCCCCATCATTTAGGCTTTGCGCAGATTTTCTGCTCTAAGAGGTTGAGAGGTAATCGTGCTCTCATTAAAGGATTCAACAGCCACTATCCTCACAGTAGTGAGGTAGGCCAGGAGCTTCTCCTTCAGATATCTTCTGATAGGAGGCTTGGTATTCTGAGATTTATAGAAGTGCTTCATACTACACTCCATAAGAAGGAAAAACAGTGGCAGAGTAAAGCTTAGGCAGCACTTTGTTGGTGATAGCACAGTCTGAAGTTTTGTAAATAGGTACTTAAAACAGGAGCTTTTCGTTGATGTGAGTCAGAACTGACTTCAAAGAAACATTGGGCTCAGGTGCAAAACATACAATGATAGTCATCACATGACATCATGGTGTGCACCATTGCTAAACTTTCATTCTCTAAGCTTGGAAGCTTTTCAAAAATCTGCAAAGATGCATTTTATGGAGGATGTGTTCTATTGTAGGGCTTGTCAAGAATGTCCTCATTGTCAAGCTGTTTTTTATGTAGGAGGTGGAAGTCAGTTGTAGTCAGTTTCTAAAAGATTCTCAGCATGGTCACCCATAACCCCATGTAGTCATTAGCAAAGCTCTTTTTTTTTTCTTTTTGCACTCACAGCTTTATAAACTAGCTTGTTAAAGTGACTGGTGGCTAACTCAAATGAGCTCCAGGTATAAGCTGTATTCATTTCTAGTTAATTGAAAGTGATTTTTAAAAGTATGGTTATGATGAGAAAAAAATGTACTTCTGACTGATAGCTGCAAAATAAGTATCTCAAAGCACCAGTGCTTGTTTCTCCAGTTCATATCTCAGATGGGGTCCAATTTTCCCCCACAGCACAAAGGCATGCAATATATAAACACATGATCCTACAAGTGATCCATAAGTGTTCATATCTTGTGTGTGTGTGCGTGTGTGTGTGTGTGTGTGTGTGTGTGTGTGTGTGTGTGTGTGTGTGTGTGTGTGTGTGTGTGTGTGTGTGTGTGTTTGTGTGTATGCTTGTGTCTGTCTGTTTGCATTTGGGTATGCATATATGCCTCTTGTGATGAGCAGGTAAACAAGGCAGGATTTGTTTTTCTGTCTTAAGCCCAAAGATTAACAGGATAGGCCATATTTGCCCCATGAAACTGATCTGGATTAAATTGATAATCAAAGAGTGAATGGGTGAATGAGCAAATGAATGAATGACTGAACAAACACCAACAAATTTTGGAACTTGTCGGTAATTTTAATAGGCAACATTTTAAATTCTTGCAAGAGTTAGGATTTATTTCCAGAAGTTTAATCTTTACCTTCTAGTACTTTTACAGTTTACATGATTTACTAGAGCAGAAAGTGCATTGGAATGTGTGACTAAAACAGGATGATGTATATCTTGCTATTATTTCTTGGCAATTGTTTAGGAATAATTCAAAGTGGAAAGGGATGATGCTGATAGAGGGAGGAAACTCAAGAAATAAGGAGAGATTAGGATTTTGGATGCAGACTCTTAAGGAGAACAACAAAATCATACAGAATAGTATATTCATAAAATAGCAGGGAGTATTCTAAGAACCAAACCAGCACAAGAATGGAGACAAGAGATTTGGCTGATAGGGATGACTGTGGTCAGGGATACAGATAATAGGCAAGAGGGGGCTGGAATTTATTGGAGAAAACTGGCAAAGGAAGCAAGGTATTGGGAGCAAATAACTAGAAAGGAAAAAGTAATAGAATGGGAAGAGGTCAAGAATGCATTTGGACTGCAGGCTGGAGATTCCCTTCCCTACCAAGGATTGATATCAGAGTATAGGCAAAGAGAAAGAAATAGGGACTCCTGAATGAAAGACCAACACTGGCATAGTTTTTAATAGAATCTAGAACAGAAGCTGCCATTAAAAAAGGAATAATTAGTAAAGCATATAAAATAATGCATGATAATTATAAGAATCAATCAGAGAAGCTTAGAAAGGATTGGGAAGAACGATTGGATAAGCAATTCACAATGAGAGAATGAGGGATATATGTATATCTCTCAAATGTGCAACAAAGTCTAGAATATTTAGGATCATTGTCTGGAAGTGTTTACATAGGTATTTCCTACCCCAAGTAGACACCAAATAATTTTTCCTCAGGTGGATAGCAAGTGTTGGAGGTGACAGGCAAGAAAGAGATGGTTGGAAACATATTTTTTGGGAGTGGAATGAGCTGGCAGACTTTAGGGATTCCCTGTAGACTGCTCTTTTGGAGATGCAGGGTGAGAAGATTACTTGGGAGATGATTTTTTTGAGTTATGGTACAGAATTGGAATGCATAGACATAGAAAAGCCTTGCTGAGTCTAACTATGGCTGCTAAAAAAGCAATTACTAGAAAATGGAAATCAAATTTTCGACCAACTTCACTAGAAGTAGTGAATATAGTAATAGTGGTAAAATAACTGGCATTAGGATCTTTAGAAAAGGGAAGGAGAAAACTACATTGGAAAAAATGGGAATTGTGGGAACAATATATGCAGAGTAGGAACAAGGTTTAAGAGGCAGGATTTGAATGACCCATGTAATGCTTAACGTACAATGACTGGATAGATTATAAGTGATGTATATTGTTTGCAACTACAGTTATTTCAATGGCGCCTGTGATGTATACTTCTTGCAACTAAAGTGGTGTCATGTTTGTTTTTTATTTGAATAAATGTAAGATCACCTATGTCATGTGTGAAAATTTAAAAAAGATGTTTGTTGGAAAAAAAAGAATAAAGTAACTATTTCTGCCTAATAAAAACAGACAAAGTCAGGACTGCAGTATCCAGTACTAAAAGATTTTACTTCAAGTGCACAGAACACAAGCACTTTCACTATCATAGCTTCATCAGGTGTTTAAAATGCACAGTAAAGCACATCTCATATAAAGCACGAAGGTAACAATCACATGATACATTCCAATCACAATTTAAAAGCATATTACATACAAAATACCAACATATAATTTAATAGCACATAAAAACATAAATAAAACATAAATACATTAGTGAAAGTTGCACTATCTCCTCAAGGGTCTATAAACATGTCATGAACACAGACGAAACCCATATGTTCAAGTTCTTGGTCATTGGTAGAATATCAGTGAGTTCCAGGTTAGGTGATATAGCTAATAAGAATGAAGACTTAGAGTCTACATGGATTGTTAGGTTGAGGGGGGACTCAGGGCATGGTCTTGATGAATCTGTACCCCTAAGACCCCAACTTAAAAATAGACCCTTGAGGAGGTAGTGCAACTTTCACTAAGTTTCACTTAGTGGGGTGCAAACTGAGGAGAACTTGATCCTTATCCTTTTGAAGTTTCCAGTTGAGGACAATAGCTCAGGATGAGCAGCCCTAACTTTCACATTAGGTGAGGGGTGCCAAATTAGAGTTCAGGGGTATCAGAGTGGGGAACTGTACCTGGAACTTGAAGCTTATGTTGCATCTCTGGTGTGTGTTGCATTAAATGGGTGATGAAGTGGTGCAGCAGTTAGTGTTGTCATCTCACAGCAAGAGGTTTGATTCTTGGCTGGAGTGCACTCTGTGTGGACTATGCATACCCTTCCTGCATTTGCATATGTTTCCTCCAGGTGCTCCAGTATCCTCCCACATTCCAAAGATATGTGTCTGGAGCATTTCTCCCCAGGCCCCAACTGAAAATGTGCTCTGCACCACTTGGACTGTTCCTTTAAAAAATGTTAAATAAGTAAATATTCACCATTACGTTTATGTGCCTCAAATCTCATATGTTTAGTTCTTCAAGTATTTATCAGCATATTATTCTCTTCTGCCCAAATAGTCAATGTAGTCAAGTTCATTTGCAGACATGCCCTGTCTGTACTAGATATAATGAGTTTCCACATTTTCAGTAATCTACACACAAAGTAAACAACACTCCATATGAAAAAGTAGATCAGAAAGGTACAACCTAAGTGAGTATGGCTCAGGACAAAGCCTTGTGGGACACATTGTCTGTAGCCTCAAACTTCACCTCTCTAATTACTTTGGATATTTATAATTTAATATTTGCAAGCCATGCAGCTATCCACCTTTTCAAAGCTGCATTAATACCAAATTGTTCTAATTTATTGTTTACTCTTTTGTGCATGACCTATCAACGGCTGAATATAAGTCAATATAAATTACATCAACACACACTTTTAAATTTATAGGTTTTTGTTTGTTTTTTTATATTGTTATAGACCATCATGTTGCAGGTAGATATAAATCTATTTTCAACATATGAATGCTAATACCTGATTTCAAGTACCAACTTTTCCAGTTATGAAAATAATTTATCCAAAATAACCTACGCCATTAATTCTCATAAAAAAAATAAATGTATGGGTCTACATAACTCTGGGTTTGTCCTATTTTCCTTTCTGTTTAAAAAGGATCTAAGAAGTGCATATCTCTTTATGATAAAATGACCTAGTAAATACATTTAATAATATTTTAAGTTCACAGTGAAATATTATCAGGAAGTTATTACTAATTCTCTCCTTGCTAGGCTTTGACTGGGCCTAGTTTGCAAAGTACTTTTTGAACATAAACTATTTTAATTTCAGTATCTGAAGTCAACTGTGTGGTACTAGTGCAAATTATCTACACTTTTTCAGAAATTAAATTAATGCAGCTATAAACATATCTGCAGTCTGTTGTGCTTGAAAATAAAGTTTAGAATCTGCACACAGTTTATAGAGTTCTATATCTCTAATTCACTCAAAATGCTAATAAAGCAATTGTTTTGGAACTAAAAAGCATTTTTTAAACAATAATAATGACTGAATGCAAAGTCATTTTATTTATAATGGAGAAAAACATGAGACAAAATCACAAATAGTTGCAGGGTACATTTGGCCCCTATCCCTCTGCTATGTTACCACTTGCTCTCTGTAGAAAGACTTTTCAGTTTTCATTCAAATAGGGAAGCCACACATTTAACTTATGCTTCACATTTCCCAGATGCGCACACCATATAATGCTCATTGATGGATATGCATGCATTCCAGTGTGGAGATGATGCATGCTTGCAAGCATCATAGTATTTTTTCTCCACAATGGCCCTTCTTAACCAGTAAACATATTCCTCCCTTTCGTACCAGTCTCTGCAAAAGATTCAGTTCCTGGGTGCAGCTACTATTTCTCGTTCTTGAAATGAAGAGTAGAAAAAAGCCTCATCTTCCCCTCACACTGAGCACTAGATGAATCTCAGATTGCAGCAGTAATGACATACATCATGACTCTACATCAGTGGTCCAGCTGCATTTGCAGGTTACAAACTATATGTCCATGTTCTTGGCTGCCTTACAATGCATGTTATTCATGTTTATGTGATTATTGGAGGAAATATGAACTTCCTTACATTTAAGAAGTCTTAATTTAAAAGGAAACTGTATGCTATTTTGTTTTGAATCATTATTGTCAGTACTGGTTTTATCTCCTTTATCTGCATTATCTGTGAATTCTCCTTGGATGCTCAATAAATTATTATGATACATTTATTGCTTTTTAAACAGAATACAAGGCCATCTTCAAAAAGTGAGACTATACATCATCAACCTACATAAGTATAGTCCTGGACAAAGCCTGGCAGTAGCTCAAAGATTAGAACACTGGTTTAGTAAACCAATGGTCATGAGCTCATATCTCACAAGAATACAAGGTATAACAAACCTGCCTTATGCAGAGCACCTTAAAGCTCTTTCCCTTTTCTCAGTCTCCTATAGATTGTTCAGTGGTGATCTATATCTGGCTCATGAGGCATCCACAAATCCACACTTATGAATCTCCTGCAAATTCGTAAGTCGATAATAACCAGAAATACAAGGTCTAAGGACTGGAATTTTGTCTGAGACTTAAACAAAACATGACAGAGAGACAGATATGTGTCCCAGAGAGTGTCCCTCCTATGGAACAGGCTTCCCTACCGTGAAGCTGAGTTCATCTATTACCCAGTTTAAGATCAACCTAGACCAGTGGGTGGAGGATGGGAAATTAGACTGGGCCTACACCCATGCCCCTTATGCGGAGAGGTAGCTTATAAATGCCTGGCCCTCAATGTCCTGTTTGATACAGGACATCATTATTCATTTGGGAAAACTTGGCTAGGCTTTGAACCCCTCCACCCTGGTTTGTTATCCTAGTAATGATATTTGAATCTATAAATCTATGAATCAACTTAAGATGAATGTTCAAGAGCTGATGGGTAACAATCTGTTTTTGTAACTAGTTGCAGACACAGTTCAAATAGAAGAAGGAATAAACCAAGAATGTAGCCAAAAATTAAAATGTTTATGCCAAATACACCTGCTGTTGCTTTTCTCACCAGTCATTCAATGTTATACATTATGATTCAGCAATTTAAATAACGTTATGAATTTAAAGTATAATGCTGTGCATCCATCCATTCATTCCTGCATCTAGCCATTCATCTATCATTTGTACATGTGTCTGTTTGTCTGTCTGCACATCCATTAATCCACCATTCCATTTTCTGTACTGCTTAATCTGATGTGGATACAGTACTGAGCATAGTATAGCTGATGACCCTATCTCCACTGTCACATGGCATCACAAATCATTGCCCAGCAAGCTGTCAGATATAATACCTCCATTTTTTTCCTGGGTCTGGTCCAAGGATTCTTTTCAGTAGGTCATTCATAGCGATCTTTTGTGACAGGAAGCCAGGTGGAAATGTCAGTAGACATGAAAACTATCTCAGCTGACTATTGTCATCCCAGACAAGCAAAAACAATGGCTCTACTCAAAAATTCCCAGGGGCAGGTTTATCAATTGATCATGGAGAGTGAACCAAGTTCTTCTGTGACCAAAAATGTTTCTGCCACCTATATCCACGATTTCATTCTTTTTATTAAATACCTACAGTTTGTGATCATTAATGTGGATGGGGACATATACTGTCCAGTAATTTCAAAGTCTGTTGTATGATGCAGTTCTTGCTAACACAGATAACAGATTACAACAATACCTTTAGTACTGTTTTTTAGAGCTTTTTTGCCTTCATTTTTGAACAAGAACCAAGATTCTTTAACTTCTATAATTGAAGTAGCTGGTCCTCTACTCAATCTTAGAGTAGCCCACTTTTTTTTCATGAGAGGACTATGTCCTCTGATTTACATGTGCTGTTTTTATTATAATTCCTTGACACTTGGAAGGAAACGTTCAGAATACTCAGTTAAATAAGGATAAGAGGACATCATCTGTAGTGAAGAAAGGTGCAGCCACACATCACAAAATTGAATAGTCACCAGACTTCAACTGTACTTCAATTATTTATAACAGTTAAATCATAGAATAATTAGTAAACATTTTACAATAAAAATAAGTAGATAAAAAGAAAAAAGTCAACATCTCTGATGTAATAAATATTTTAAAATGACGTACACAAAAATACAAACACAGGCATAATAAAGATTGAATATTAAAAAGCTATCAGTATTCAGCAGGACATATTGTACTTACTACCCGTAAGCATTTTTGTCATGAATTCACTTTCCTCAGGCAGTGCAACACACGTACACGTACACGTATACATACACATACAAATTACACATATTGAATAATCAAAATGACAAAAGAGTGAACGCTCTTTCGTTGACAAGTAAAACTAAAAAGCAGAAAACAGCAAAGTTACAGAACAATGGATTTTTCCCTAGGGAAAAATTGCTGGGCCGTTCTCAGGACTTTGCTGTTTCCTCCATTGTGGTATGATCTTGGAGTTGGTATATTTAAGTAGGGGGTGGGGGGGGTGAAGACCCCGACTTTATTTTGTCTTTCTTATTTTTTTTTTTTTTGCAACATCAATTTTCCCTGGGGAAAAAAATGCTGTTCCGTAACTTCACTGTTTTCTGCTTTTGGGTTTGTTGTTTTGATTATTCAATATAGGCACACACACACACACACACACACACACACGCACACACACACACACACACACACACACACACACACACACACACACACACACACACACACACACTACAATTTAAATTAATAAATTAATACACATGCTGTATAAAACATAAAATTAAATTCAGACAGAAATGAAATAATCAAATGAAGTAAATCTCTACTGACATGTAGAATTAAAACAATTTTAAAGCTTCAGACCTGCATCTCTAATGCCTGAGCTTCCTCCATTCTAAAAAGGGTGTCAGATTAAAAATTTCATTCAGTCCTGTTCACCAGCAAGCATCTATTTTAACCTGCCACCTATGCTCTTTTTTTAAACAAGAAATACTTTGATTGAATTATCACTCAGGGCATAGGCAGTCATGCATTTATATAAATGAAAGCAAGCCATATTATCATATTTTCAATTGCAAATATTATACATCACATATAATATTCTATACAGTCATTTCCCATCAAACATTACATAGCTCATTCAGTTCCTGCCTTCCAGTAAACCCCATTTTTCATCCAAATATTTTTCTGCATAATTTGTTCCCACAATTCCTATTTTTCTATGTAATTTGCTCCTAACTTTTTCTAAAGATCTCACTTACAAATCTTTTATCTCTGTTACTATTTTCACTAGTTGAATAACCCTTTTTATTGCCTGACCTCTGATCAGAAATAACCATATCACTGACTGTGAACAAAAGTGCTTATGTCTGCTAAGGTGCTGACTGATTTACCATTTTAATTTGCCAATAACATTTTTCATTTTCTTTGCTTTGACCATCTACTAGTTTTACAGCACATAAAATCTTTGCATTTTGAGCACAACTTGTTTTGAAACATATGAGAAGCATCTTGGTATGACAATTACAGTGCCCTTACTAAAGTATGTAGTAATGCTTGCATTAATTGCACAACTCACCAACAGTGATTTCCTATGGAGGAACTCTGATCGTCAGCAAGTTGAAGCTCTGGCAGTGAAAGACTGGGAGGTCAAACTTCATTCATCAATAGGATAACCTTAATATTCATACATTGTTGAAATCTGCCATGTTTAAACATGTCTTTGCTCTCACTATGCGGGCCATACACATGTTATTTTGAACTCTGAAACATTTGTTTAAAATTGTTAAGTGATTGCTACCTTTTATCACTGATTTTTACATTTTTTGCTCTACTTATATTTAGTAGAGGCTAATCTCACAGTATATTACAAACTCCAATGTGGCTACTAAGGAGATACCACTTAGTGTAATAATAGCCTACAGTGTAACGGAGTCAAATATATAGAGAAAGCATAGCTATATTTTATTCATTGTCTCTGTCAATACTCATGTTAAAGGACCTCTCTGCAGTGGATATAACTCACCGTCTGAGCAGGAACTAATGTTATCTGCCTTTTTCAGATACTGTCTCAGTTATGGATGTCCTTAATAAGGTTTCATTTTACCAAGGTGGATACAGACTATATCAAAAATAATTATTACTTATTACTTTTGCTCTCTATTTTCCTTTTCATTCTCACGCACACACACACACACACACACACACACACACACACACACACACACACACACACACACACACACACACACACACACACACACACACACACACAGAGTAAGGTGACTGTCTTTTTTTATAAAAAGATAAATCTAAAAAACAGTGCAATTAATGCTAGAAATAAAGGAATATCTGAAACTCTCAATGCAGGCATTCATTTATCTACCATAACAATTCAAGGTATCTTTAGCTGATGCCCATTTTAAAATATATCTATACACAATTAATACATTTTAATTTAATACAAGACATCTCAGTTTTATTCAAGTACAGACTCTCAATATATTAGCAATAAATTTGTGCAGCTGGATGTCATTATTGCCTCCATAACAATATCATTCCTCTATCTGTAATATTTGAATTTGTAAATTAACACTATGGGTGACATTTTACATTATGTAAATTTGTCTTCTGAGTAACTGCACATCTTGTTGGTTAGACATTCAAGAACTAACTCATTGGAAATAGAAAACAAATTCTCCAAATCTGTAGTCACAAAAATATGCCATGTTTTTCATTTTAAAAATTTGCACTATTATGTATTAAATCTACAGAGCCCTTAAACTAAAATGGGCCATAATAAGCCCTATTCTTAATCTCATGCTCAATATCCCTAATACTTCAATCACTTACAATAGATCTTAGAATGCTTTCATTTATATATTTATGATCTGGAAATTGAAAAATTATTCCAGTCCTGAGGTAAGTATGTTTATCAAGTAACTTGAGCTGCACATTTATCAGCAACAAACAAATACACTGCATTATCTAACATAAGGACAGTAAAATGTTCACTCAAATACACAAAATGTTCCATGTTTAAGAAATTTCTATTTGTGGTATTGTACTGTGTTATTTTAAATGTCACAAAGGCTACAGTGATACTTTTAAGACTACAAAAAATCATTACAACAGTTACTTTTAAATGTAAGTCATAAACTAGGTTTAAATGACAATGTTAGTCATAACACCATATTGAAGATTCGGGTAAATGAAATGGTCATTGCTCTTTCAATTTTTTTCACAGATTGCTACTCAGTAGTTGTTCTTTAGCAAATGCTTGTTTGGGTAGTTAAATTGTTTAGCTTTTATATGTTTGCTCACAAGAAATCTTGGTCACTTAAGAAAAAAAGTGCTCACATTATTTAATAAAAGTCTCCTCAACAGTTCATTATTTATTTATTTATTTTGCTTTTGTTACAGTACTTAGTTTACTTACATGAGGTGGTGCATTAATAAACTTTAAAAACATCTTCTTTGCTTCAGAAGTTGACATGAGAGAGAGAGAGAGACAGAGAAGATTTTAATTAGTTCTTTCAATTTGCTTGACCATACTGTTGATCTTGAAGAGAGCAATGATCTTGCACCTTATGATATTATTGGTCAGTTACTTAAATCTAAGCACCACATTTGATGAAAATTAATCAATTAAGGAAGTGGGTAAGACCCTTTGCCACATATTTAAAGAATTTGAGAGAGAAAAAAAACTAAATTTAAATATTTGATTCAGGACATGACTCACTTCAACGAGTACAAAAAGCCAAAACAATTCCTGCAAGACTTTAACTAATTTCAAAATGGGATCAATACTAATGATAAACTTTGTTTAAAAACTGTAGAAATTTTCAACAAGTTGGGTCTGGAATTACTGGACATTTTTCAAAACACCATGAGAAAAATAATCTTGATTTAAAGAAGGAATTGACAGTTGTCACAACAAAGTTGGCAACCATTCTCAATTTGAAACATATATGTATCTTAAGTAGTTTGCTACAAGCAAATCAGAGAGATAAGTAGGTGAGAAGACTTCATAAACAAAGAAACAAACAAACAAAAAAGATGAGCAGGACCAATGATGCTTACAAGGAGGGATAACTTGATCTTTAAAGAATAAAGGAAATAATCTATCCAGTCACTTTGCAACATATGACAATGTTACATCAAATTCAAATGCTGATAATACTATTTTAGATGCAAGAAATGTAGAGGGCAACCCTATACAGAGATCCCTGTGACTGACTGCTGGAGTCACAATGAGTCTCTCTAGGTCCAGCTCAGCTGAACATCCATTCCAAAAGCAAAGGGGATGCATCTGTAGAGAAATCCACCAATAAGAAATCTTTGTTTTTTGGAGTGATGGAAAATAACAAGATGAATGAAAAACAATTAGATAGTCTCTTTGATGTAGTTTTAAAAGATTTATTTAGTGAAAGTACTACATTATAAGTTGGATCATTGATAAGAAACATTCCTGTTTTTGATCTTAAAAACATAGTTTTTTTTTTTTTAATTGAAGCACAGCTTAATTCATTGAAAAAAGGACTTCACTTGATACCATCCAATAGTGCAATTATACCAATGGCATTGATCTGAAAATGCTCATTTGTATATTCCATTTAGCTTATATTTTAGAAATGTGTTTACTAGCAATTAATTTTTAGGCTATACCTTACATACAAGGTATGCCTTCATCATTCCCTTTTAATTCAGCTTTGTCAGCATTTAATATCGCTTATACTAAAGACACACATAAGACTCTGGTTTTCCCTCCATCTTAACAGTTTTAAATTTTATCAAAAGTATGTAAAGAAAAAAGCCAAGTCTTGAAAATGTTAAAGAATAATTGTTTTTTAAGGTTAATGGAAGCAGGTTGTCAGTGAATATTTAGATTATACACATGCCATGACATATATATTGAATGATTGAATTAGCTATAATGTGGTCATTCGACAAGAAATTAGTACTTCATAGAAGATGACAGATAATTTATTATGAGCAGGTGCAACTTCAATAAAACTGTTAGAATTTTTAAAGGTGAAATATCTCAAGTATAAAACTCACAAAAGGTCAGGTCCTTCCTTCTTTAGGCCTAGAACTGCAACTGAGAGTTCAGATACAGAACCACTAAATATGCTGTGATTTTGGTCCAAATGGGAAAATAATACAAGCGATTATGAGCTTCCCTATTAAATAAGCGAACATTCAATATTGCGAATGCCGCTATATCAACAGCTAAATGTCAAAAAGGCCAAATCCTGAACAAACAGAACAGTGATTTTTTTTCCCTAGGGAAAAGAATCGCTGGTCTGCAAAAAAAAAAAAAAAAACACACGGCACAAAAATCACAGAACCAACTGATATTGCCAACATCCTGGCAGATAGGTTCAGTGCTAACTTTACCCCCATCTTACCCCCTAAAGCACCCATATCTATACAGGAAGAATGCAGAATCCCTGTAATCACAATTACACAGGTAAAAGCTGCACTCTCTAAAGCCAAAAACACAGCATCACTGGGACCGGACAACATCCCAGGCTGCGTCTTACACGAACTTCAGAACAAACTGGCTCCCCACCTAAGCACCATGTTCAGTCATAGACTCACATCAGGCTTTGTGACCACTGAATGGCGCACAGCAACAGTTATTCCACTCCACAAAGGGGGAGCCACCACTGATCTTGGGAACTATCGCCCTATTAGCCTGACGAGCCTGGTCTTTAAGGCCATGGAAGGTATCATCATGGAACACATAAACAACAACATTGGTAACCTCCAAACTCTGGACCCCACCCAGTTCGGGTTTGTGAAAGGCAGATCATGCCTCCTGAACCTAATTGACTTCATTGAGGCAGTCACCAAAGTGTAGACGGGGGTAAGGTGGTTCACACAGCCTATCTTGACCTTGTCAAGGCTTTCAACACCATCCCCCATTCTGAAATTATAGATAAACTCACTAAACTAATCCTTACGTCACAAGATGGGCTGCCAACTGGCTCACTGACAGAACTCATACTGTAAAAGTTGCAGACTCCAAATCTGACTTCAAGCCAGTGACAAGTGGAGTACCACAGGGTTTAATCTTGGGACTTCTTCTGTTTGGTATCTACTTCTCTGAAGTACAGGCTAACACAGAAGGCCTTTGGCTAATGAAGTTCACAGATGACTGCAAACTAGGAGCCATAGTCGAGTCCCCAAGTGATGTGGACATCTTATAGAAGGGCCTCACTGAGACAGATGCCTGGTGTCAGAGCCATGGCCTCAAGCTCAATGCCAAAAAGTGCATTGTCATCCCCTTTGGTAAAAACTCTGTACCCATGCACTACTACATGGGCAGCCATCTACTTAATGCCGAATGTGTGATAAGAGACCTTGGGACCCAGGTGGACAGTAGTCTCTCCTTTGATAATCACATCACCACAGTAGTCAGGAAATCCTTCTACGTGGCACACCTCATCACAAAAAGGTTCTCATCCAGGAAAAAAGATGTAATTGTTCCCCTCTACTCGACACTCATTAGACCCATTATAGAGTACAACGCCCCTTTTGGAATGTACCTCACAAGACATCTGCAGCTGCTCGAAAGGTCACAAAAGTACCTCACAAGGAGGATTACTGACCTCAAACATATGCCCTACACTGGCCATCTCAAAAAACTCCAGCTTTACTCCGTAGCATATCGCCTACTCTGAGGTGATCTCTGCCTAACATATAAAGCTATGTAAAACCCAAATCTGTTGGGCATGCTGCACCTAAAGAATTCCCAATCCCTCCAAGCTACATGATCTAGGGACCTAAACCTTGTCACCAAAATAAACAGGGCATGCTGGAGGGATATATTCCTGTCCCAGAGACTTCCCATACTCTGGAGCAAGCTACCCATCTATGTCAAGCAAAGTTCCTCATTAACACTCTTCAAGAAAAATCTTGATGAGTGGATTTGAAATAAGAAATATACCCCGGGAATCACTTCTGTGGCTCTGCTCAATAGGGGCACAGGAAAATAACTTTCTTGGGTGGCATAAGCCAGGGAACCTTGTTGGCTAGGCTTACTTAGGCCCTTGGGCCAATAGCCTAGTACCTACCTATGAACCTATGAACCTATAAAGTCGGGGACTTCACCCCACACACACTCTGATGTGGGGGGCTGTGCCACCCACACCCCCCCACTTAAATATACTAACTCTGAGATCGCACCACACTGGAGGAAACGGCAAAGTCCCACAAACGACCCAGTGATTTTTTTCCCTCGGAAAAAAATTGCTGTTCCGTGTCTTCCGGATTTGGCCTTTTTGACATTTAGCTGTTGATAAAGTGGTGTTCACAATATTGAACATTCACTTAAATAATAACCGATTATGATAGGGTCTCTCCTCATAACTGGCTTATAGTATGCTCAAGACATGATGTAAGACTAAAGCTTGAGTAATGAATCTAGGTATCCTTGTCAAGAACACACAATAGAATAAAAATCAGGGACATCTCTTAAATATTGCTCTTATTTTAAAAAAAAAATGTTTTAGGAGCAGCAGGTTTTGCACCAATATACATTTTCTGAAAAATGTGAAGTATGAAACTCTGATATCTGCTTTTAATGACTGAATTTATTCTTAACTGATTTACTGAAAAATCAAAACATTTTTGAGGGGCAGAACAAAAATATGAGATAAACTTGGGCAGTTAGAAGGCACAGAGAACGGAATGAAGCAAAGCTGTTTTTCCTCCTGCTGTTTTTTTTTTTCCAGCTAACACTGCCTCTTGTTAGCTCCTAGCATGAGATTAAATGATAACAGCACTTATAGTGTACATAGCAATTGTTTATAAGCCCTCAAGTGCTATTATGATCATGTATCATGCTAGGGAAGGTATTAATTTGTTTATCTTTTTCCTATATCAGAGCTTAATGTTTGGTACTCCGTGTACTACAAACTTGTTAAGCACATCCTAGCATAACACCTTATCTTAGCAGTGCTTATAGGTACTTATCAAAAGTTTCCTAAGGACAACAAAGCATTTTTAAGATTGGGTCTTGCAGTGGAAACTAGCAGTGCCAGCCAGTTATGAACAGTGATAGAGGGTAAGCAGCTTTCAAAAGCATTAAAACTTCCCTCTGCAACACTTACTAATAGAACATGTGGTAGAATGGCTTATAAATCCATTATTTCTAGAAAGGAGCACTTTGTTTCGATCTGCTGTTCACACTTCTCTGCTTATATTTTTCTCCATCCCTTATAAAAGTTTTGATTTCTGGTAAATTACTAAGGACTGCAGTCAGTCAATTATGACAGACACTAGAGTTTCATTGTTATTATTCTGAAAATGCATTTTGATTAAAAAAAAACTGTTGTGCTAACTTTTTAGTGAGTTAGAGCAATATTTAAAAACTATGTCAGATTTTGATCTTTTGTCCCCCATTATTATAGATTTCTTCAGTATTCTTAAAAGAAGAAGATGGGGTATCAGTTCTTTCCAAGATGGCTGCCGACTAGACTAGTCCCTATCCTCAGAGCTCCTCACAGACCAGTATCATCTTTATTTTTTACAACCTGAGACTAATATTTTTCCTCAGTTTTTTTCATAAAAGGATTATACTAAGCTTTTTACATATAGCTGGAATATTTTTGGCTTTGGAATTTTTATTTTGGGTCACATTTTACCTCAGAACAAATTGTGGAGTTATCTGACTTGGGCACCTGCTGCTTCAGACTTTTCCTGGAACTTGTCACCCTGGTAACAGCATCTAATCACTGGGCATGGCTACTAAATCGGAGTCTATGGATTCACAGACCACGAAGGCCAAATTCTCATCAGTTCACTCACCAGAAAAAGATAACACTTCTAAAAGACTGAGAACTTCCAAAAACTCTTCTGAACCTGCCAAAGTAAGTAGCAAAGAATTAAATGACTCAAACTTTTATTTAGACGAGTTAAAGCTAGCATTAAAGCCTATACAAAGTGCCATTCAGAACTTTACAGAAAAATTTACTGACTTTGGTGATACATTAAAAATAAATGACAGAATGAGTATTATTGAAAACAATAACTCAGCTATGGAAATAAAAATTGAGACATTGGAAAATGATTTAAAGTCTAAAGATAAAACTATCTCTGAAATACAATCTAAATTGATAGACTTGGAAGCCAGGAACAACATTATCATTCGGGTTTACCAGAATCTTTTGATAAGAATAATTTGCTATCTGTGTCCAAAAGTATATTTGAGTCATTACTAAACTGTGAAGCATCTTCAAAAAACATAACTGTTGAGAGAGCACACAGAGCTCTACGTGCCAGTCAAGATGCTTCCTCACCAAGGATTATATATACAAAACTGCTAAATTTTCAAGATGCTTTTCAAATACTGCAAGCAGCCAAAAGTAACAAACAGTTTGTATGGAAATAAGTTATCATTCTCACAGGATTTTCCACCTCAAATAAAACTAAATAGACAAAAGCTCTCTCCCTATTGTGCAGAATTAATCAAAAGAGGGATAAGATTTCGCATGTCTTATCCAAATACTTTGTCATTCACATTTAATGAAAAAAAGTTTACTTGTTCTGATTCTAAGGGAGCAAAGATGTTTTTCAAAGCATTCAAAAAGCTTCCGGACTCAATTTCCTAACAAGGTACATATTTGTCTGGACACAAAAATGTTGAAAGTATATATATATATTTCCTTTTTATATAGGTTATTTACATACAGTTAATGAGCTTAATCAATTGTGAAATATATTAATGTCAAGGGTAAACAAAAGGTGTATAAATATGTACACAAATGTGTTAACACATTCCTCTTTTCTCATCAGAAAACATGATGTGTCTTAGCTTTCTTTGTGGTGAAATCACAAATATTAACATAGATTTCACCCTCTTAATAAATCTTGCGGTCCCCTTACTTAGTGAGATTTAATATTTATACATAGTTCAAATAAGAACTTGCCAAGTGTTAATACAATATTTATCTTGAAAAGACTAGAATAATACAGAATATACGAGGTATAAATCCTTCACAGACTGCCTCTGTCAAAAGTATGTACTGTGCATATATATATAAACATAAATATGTTTTTTTTTCTTTTTTTACTTGAAGTAATGGGAAAACGCAAATTTGTTATGTGCTTACATGTTTTATCTCACAATTAAGGTGCTGGTGTTTAAAATAGATTCAGCACTCCAGATACTTTCTGTTTATATTTATTTAAATAGCGTTCAAGCGCTTTTTCTATTTAGGCAAATAAAATGCTTTGGTTTAGCTAGTAATTTTTGGAGGAAATACACAGACTCGAGACTGCTCGAGAGAAAATCTTTTATCTAATACATCAGCAGATGTTACTATTATGGCACGTATCATTATGTCATCACTCTAATGGGAAGCTCTGGTGACTTGAGAAGCTTTGTACAGTTATAGACTGTATTTTCATTAAGACTATATGTTGGATAAGCGCGTTCGGCCTCCGTGGATCTTTGAGACATAGTTGTGATGACATTGCTGGAGGGAGTGGGGAGCAGGGCGTATATTCAACGGAGCTATAGTGTTTGGATATTTGTCAGCTTCATGCTTGTGGTGTATTCTGATTGATTGTTAATTAAAATGTTGGTCTCCTTCATGGCCAGTTTGGAATGGGGAACAGGATCGAGGCAAGGAGTCTTGTACGTTGAATGTATATTTGTAAAGCTCTAGCTGGCGGCAGTATGAGAAAGAATATGGTCATGTTTAGTGATGGGGAATGGTATCACGCTTATGGCTGGATGGATGCATTCTTTGGAAAGGGGTTGAAAGACAGGTACGTTTTTTATTATTATTGTTTTAGTTCATGCTTCTTCTCTCTCTTCTTTTTTCTCTTGGGGTCTGCATCTTGATGGGAGGATCTTTGGTTGTCGTGTGCTGTTGTGGAGAGCATCACGGAGATTGGTGTCTGTGGGCTGTGGCTTATGTTGTTGGCTTGGTTCTGTTCTTGTGGGTTCGTGCTTTGGAGTTTCTGTTGAACATATGATTCTGTGTGCTCTTGGTGTCTTGGTTGGCTTGTTCGGATTGGATGGAGTGAGGTGTTGGTTTCCTAGGCTAGGAGATCTTCCGTTTTCAAAGCTGGTTGGGCAGCTTTGTTAGTTTGTGCTCTGATTTGGTGGTGACGCTGTACTGATGTGTAGGGCTACTGGAGTGAAGTGTATGTTTTTTCTTTTTTCCTTTTCTTATGCAGTGTCGGTGGACCACTGACGCTAGGATGGTATGGTGGCTTTGGTGCTATTTGGCGCGTTGAATGGGAGAAGTGCTAGCAAAATATCAACAGTTTTGTTGCATCTCAATCTATGTGTTTGTTTTATTTGGATTTTCAAGGCATTGAGGTGACGTCACTGCTAGATCATATTCAGGAAGCACTCACTCAATTGAGTAGGTTAATTTGATAATTCAGAAATATACAATATGTCATGGTAGGTTGCTGTGTGATGGCTTGTTTTAGGCGTGATGGAGAGCGTTTAGGGGGAGTGCTGTTTCTATAGTTTACTGCAGCATGTATAGAGCTCTTTTATGGGACACTGTTGGTATATGCAGTAGTTCTATTTGGAGTTGCACGATGTTACCGAAGTTTCAATTACTATATGCACTATAGCTTGAATACCCCTGTCAACATAGACAGGTGTAATACTATCTTCGAATTGAGGTTCAACAAGTCATGTGGGGATCTTTGAGAGGGGATGCAGGGGTGGGATTTGATCGGACATGCAAACTCGGATGCATGGAAAGTTTTAGCGTGTTTATGCTTGTTAGATCAATCCAGAGTACCATAAACAGTACTCAAACGCACATATTTTCACCTATTTTTACATTTTTTAATCAGGAAAGATGCTTGGAATGGACCACATCTCTGATGGTGGTAATGGGTGAAAGGCTTCATGTATAGTTATCATTTATAATATATTTAAGAACATTATACAAAATACATGGAGCAATAAGTGAATTTTACTCATAGAAAGGTAGGTCTTTAAAAAAGGAAACAGGGAAGAAAGGAAAAAGCAACCAAATAAAAATATGTGCATGTTAAAAGGCTACTGCTCTGTACAAAATGTTTTAACCACACAAGGGGGCATAGCTATAAATGTTCTTTAGAAATATGATTCATTTGCTTACATTCTGAGTTAGTTAATATTGATGTGACAAATATTATCAGAACAAAATATAAAGTTTATATTGTCGAATTATTTGTCTGATGTTAATGCAGTATGTTTATGACACATATATGTCTATACTAAGCTTAGTTAAAACTGCTATTTATCTCTGATATAATCAATATTAGTTTCTATAGCAACTATTATTTATATGGGATAACACCAAACTTATTTTCATATATTTGTACATGGAAACATTTACATAAATTTGATTCTTTAATATCTGAAATACAAAATTGAGGAATGTCTATAACAAATAATATTTTCTATTCAATAATGGAGCTTATACAATGAATAAGAGAGTAGGGAATGTGCATGTCGGACATCTTGATTTTAGTTAGATATGTAAATATGTTTGATAGTGTATTATGGTGTTTTGTTTAGTTAAACAATTATGCAAAGTTTACTATGTTGATACATTGCAATTGACATTGAAAATGTTAACCAAATTCACTTATATAATTCATCTTTATTTTGTTTCTCTAGTAGGGGTTAGGTGGCTAGGCACTGGGGTACTAGGGAAGAAATTTTTTTCAATTCTTATAACAACCTTTTTAGGTAGACAATATGAATCAGTATGACGGTTGTGGGATATTGAGGTCTATAGCCAATATTTCATTTTTGTCAAATCTTAGATATATGTTATATATATATTCTTACTTAATATTATGACAATAAATATTGACTCATGGAATGTGAGAGGATTACAAAATAAGAACAAAAGATCTCTATTATTCCATTTACTGTTTAAATCAAAGGCTAATATTTGCTTTATACAAGAGACTCACTTGACTAAAGATGACTTTGATAAAGATAAAAAGAAGAAATGGATTAAAACGATAGTAGCAGCTGGTAATAGTACAAAATCAAGCGGGGTAGCCATTATAGTTAAAAACACATTTCAGGGAACTATTTCAGAGATGAAATATGATGCGAATGGAAGATGGTGTTACATTATTTCTGGTTTTCACAACATTGATAAGCCAGTCATATTCTTTAATCTATTTGTGAACAACAACATATCTTTTATTCAAATATATAATATTTTATCCTCATTCAAAGATTATTATTTAGTATTGGGAGGGACTGGAATGCTATTATTAATCCTGACACTGATCGTACTAGTAGATCTTCCTCATACAATTTTCAAGCATCCATTGCCTTGGAAGAAATTATAATAGATTTAAACCTTATAGATCCTATTTCTCTTATAACACAGAATGATAAAAAAGATTTTTTCACATATTATTCAAAATGTTATAAATCTTGGTCAAGATTGGATTTTTCCTTATTTCAAATGATTTTACCCATAGGAAGTTAAATTACTCTATTGAACCTAGATTTTTCTGACCACTCTAGAATATCTCTTAGTATAAGTTTGGTCCATTCACCAAAATTATGCTCATATAATAGCTGGACATTGAATAATAATTTGCTTTCAAAGGAAAATATACATAAATCAATAATTGAAACAATAAAAGAAACACATCTTAATTTACACATCAGATATCCCTTTAGATATACAATGGGCCGCATGCAAGGCAACTCTTAGGGGCATATTAATCAACAAAGCATCATATTTTAAAACAATATAGAAATAAAGAATTACAATTAAAATCAAAAATTCAAAATTTGGAAAATCTGTACAAAATAAGTTCCGATCCTTCAACATATGAATTATTGTTGAATTCCCAAAACATCAACATAACCTTACCATTTCAGAGCAAAGGTTATTAGCTACATACTCTGAATGGGCACAGGTTCCTTCTAAAGTGTTAGCCAGAATAATAAAAGGTAATCATTCCCTTCCTAGAATTTCGACATTAAATTATAATAACAAGAAATACAGTACTGATCAGGAAATTTTGCAGCTTTTACATCATTGTTCTCAGAGATATATTCAAAGACAATAATCTTAGGAGTAAACAACACATAGTGAATTCTTCTATTAAATTTCCTAGTTTAAATGAATTACAAAAGAACACACTTTCTGCCCCACTGACTATCAGAGAAATATCGGAAGCCATTAGTAGACTCAAAACTAGTAAATCACCGGGACCAGATGGCTTCACACAATTTTAAAACTTTCTCATCAGAAATTTCACCTCTTCTCTTAGTAATTTTAACCACATAATGATTCATGGTATATCTGATCTGTATTGGAATACCTCAAAACCATATTAATCTTGAAAAGAGACAAAGAAAAACTGATCCTAATAATTATAGACCTATTTCCTGATTAACATTGATATCAAAATCTTAGCTTCAATACTTGCTTCTAGACTTAAAATGTTTTACCATCTTTAATTTCTCTGGAACAAGCGGGTTTTATGTCACATAGACATTCGTGGGACAATACCTTGACAATTGATGCTCTTATTCACTTTGCCAAAAATGACTCAAACCCTATGTATGCATTAATTCTTGATGCTGCTAAGGCTTTTGATAGGGTTAATTGGGACTTCTTGTTTCATATCATGCTTTGTTTCAATATACCATCTACTTACATAGACTCTATTAGAATGCTATATAAAAATTCTTATACTTTTCTTTATATTAACAGGAAAATATCCAAAAATATAAAGATCTATAATGGCACAAAGCAGGGATGCCCATTATCTCCTTTCTTATTTAATCTATATATAGAACCTCTATTATTATACATTAAGCAAAATACATATCATAATATCCCTAGAATCCTTAACACTAAAATATGTTTGTCCGCCTTTGCAGACGATCTTATATTATATTTTCAAACACCCTGTTCAGATCTTCCCAAACTAATTTGTTCCATTGAAAAATTCTCAGAGGTTTCTGGTTATCAGATTAATATTCAAAAAACACATATTCTTCCCATAAATCCACTTGCTCGCAAGTCATATAAGTTTCCTGATTTCACTTTTCGGATAGTTCAGAATTTCAAATATTTAGGGATTCATATAAATCATAATGGTCTCTCCACATTTCAAAATAATTTGGCTAAAATATGGTCACTGATTATACTTGACTTGAACAGATGGAAATTACTAAATCTATCACTTTTATCAAAAGCAGCTATAATAAAAATGAATATTCTTCCCAGATTGTTATTTCAATTCAATGCGGTGGATCAGATGATTCCAAAATCTTTTTTCTCAAAAATCAATAAAATTTTGGCTAATTTCTTGTGGTTTCCTAAATCAGTAAGAATTTCTTATATTAAGCTAATCTTACCTAAAAATAGGGGTGGTCTTGGTCTTCCCAATTTTCACCTTTACTACTTGATTATCTCGGCAAACAAATTATTATCCATTTTAAATATAAAGACTGCGAAGTTTAATCAAAATTCTATTTGGACAGAATTATGGTATCAACATATTGCAATTAAAAACATTAATCCATTAGCTCTTCCTTTCCTTTCATTGGAAGTAACGAATAAATTTAAAATTCCTAACTCTTTAAAACAAAAAATTACTGCTTTTCAAGTCTTGGTAAAACTTGTAAATCTAGAAAATATATTTCAATTAATGCAACCTCTTCACTTAAATCCTAATATCAATTTAGACAATATCTCTTTTAATCTTTCAGATTTTCCCTTGATTAAAGATCTTACAGTTTGGGATCTAATGCAATACAAGAATGAAACTATCTCTAATGTACTAAAATTCTCAAGGTTAACATTAAATATCTAGTCATCTTACGTCAACTGAGAGATGTAATTAATGCTAAATTCCTACACATCAAAATAGATAGCACTGATATTATCAACTATAAAGTGTTTTTAAAAGTCCTCACACTCCCAGAGAAAATGTTGTCTAAATCTTATAATCTTATAAATCAAATAATTCATAGTGAAGAGTGTCTCTTCTCTACTTATTGGGATAAACACAACTCTCATATATCTATAAATCAGAAACTCTCAGCTATCAAAAATACAATAGAATACTCGCCCTTCAAAAAACTCTTTTACACCCAACTAATGATAAACAATAATGCATACTTTACTCCTTCTAAGCTCAACAAATTTGATGCAAATAAATCACCCTCATGTTCTTGTTGTTCACACCCTAATGCAGATCTTTTACACATCTTTTGGTCCTGTCATCATTCACACAAACTTTGGACCTCCCTAAAAGTCCGGTTACAAAAATGGGTTATCACAAATCCACCTTATCTTGGGAGACTGCAATACTACACATACCAAATATTTATCTCTAAATTGGACATGCAAGTGCTAATATACATATGTTTACTCATAAAATTATATATCACACAAAATTGGTTAGATCGTACTAAACTGAATTGGAATAATTTTAAAATTCTAGCCCACACATACATCAGTGCGCAGAAAATGATAGTGAAGAGTCCCAAGAATCGACACATATTAATAAAGCTTTAGAAAAGGTGTTACATATTATTAATAGTGTATAGATGGCCACCCTCCTTATGGGATTTGTAGACCTCAATCTCACTCATATCCTAATGCTTATTTTTTGTCTTAGCTCAATACTTATTTTGATATATTCTTTGGTTAACATTTTGTATATGATGTAGATAGTTAAGTGTATATTCTCAAACTGCATTGAGACAAAACATTCATCTTACTAAATTGTGTTATCATAAATATCTCCCAATGTTTCATTTTTAAATATGTATTCTACTATTGCTGTTGCTGTTATATTTCTGTATTGTTCAAAATTCAATAAAAAGTTTTTTGGAAAAAAAAAAAAGAAGATGGGGTATGCTGCTATGTGTTTGATGCTGCTAAGTGCTTTACCAGCTTCTAAAACCAGTAAAACACTTTGTTCTCCAATACTTTCTTTCTTCCTTTTTTTTCATAGATTCATAGGTTAGTACTAGGCTAATTGCCCCTTGTGGGCTATTTTAAGCCTCGCCAATTACCGCACGTGAGAATCAAACCCTGCACCTTGTGTTTGCCAGGTTGGTAGTGCATGGAACAAAGAAAATGGCAATGAAAATAAAATGAAAAGTCTAGCCAACATTCTTCTTATTAGTTTGTTAATTATTTCTTCTATACAAATATTTGAATATTCAAGCCAGAAATTCCTTCAGTCAGTTTTGCATACCACTTCAAAAGTATGTATCTGCCCTTTGTCCCTCACTATATAACTGTTGTTCCTAAAACAGTCATTTTAATTTGTAGTGTATTTTGTATTTTTGCATATTTAACATTCATAGCATTAAAATAATAATGTCTAGAGCCTGTGACATACCGTCTGTGCATCTAAAATTGACTCAGACTTTGGATTCTTGAACTTGCCTTCCATCAGTCATTCACCCAAAGAATTATAAAGCTCTGAACACTGTAGCATTCTTAACTGAATATCAAATTATCCAAAGTGGAACAAACTAAAGAGCTGTCCCATTGTATTAGTTTGTGCAACCACAGAGTGGAAATATACAAGCACTGGGTCAGCTACATGACAGCATCTAATTTTTGGAGTGGTGAAGGTGAATTAATCTCCACAAAAATTATTTTTTTAGTTCTTTTGGGTTATTTTATTATTGCAGTTTAATGTTCTTCTCAGAATACTGCATTGTTGTATGTTATGGTGACCTATTCAAAATCTTTGCCATTTGCTTCATTGTCACATCTCATCTACCATTTGAACTTGTATCAGAGGAATATTAACCCATTGCCTGTATGTTCAATAGTTGAATTCTACTCAAGCTTTTCTCTGTTACAGTCTTTTACACAACTGCCTTCTTATTTGATGGCCTTGTATTTTTATCTCCAGTAGATCTGCTTTTTGTGTTATCATTCACTAAATGTGAATGCACCTGATAAAAATAATAATTTAATCATAATCTGAACCCATTCAGCCTTACATTGATATGTTACACCTGTTCAAACAAAATCCAAGTTTCTTTTGTATGGATTGTTTCACATTTATAAATTGCTGCATATCTCTGACATTGCATTTAATTATTTTACTGCATCAGTTATTGATCTATTGTTTTTAAATATTTTCATAGTCAAACAATTGTATTTCAAAGTATTTGAAACTTTTATTAATGTATATAACAAAGTAATATGACAGTTTTAGGGTCTATATTAAATATTCACCTGTTAGGTTGTCGAACACCTAAACATTGACATCTAAATGTTGACAACTTAAAATCCCGAACGGCCATTTCCACTCAGGGAAAGAAGTCATTTGACCGCTACATGGATTTTGCCCTGTTTACAAAGTAGAGTGATCTTCCAGTTGATATATTTAGTTAGAGGTGGGGTGGGGGGCAAAGTCCCTCACATCGTGGGGTGTAGGGGTGCGAAGCCCCCCCACTTGATTTCTGTTTAAATTTTTTTTTTTACTTTGGACAACAGCTTTGTTTTCCTGTATGGAAATGGCCGTTCATGATTTTAAGTTGTCGATGTTTAGGTGTTGATGTTTAGGCGTTCGACAACCTAAGCAGTTGACGATGTAATATAGACCCACAGTTTTATTACTGGTAAAATGCATGTCATATATAATCAATTTTATTTATTTAATTATTTTATTCGAAAGATGCATTTTTCTACAATGTGCTCACTTTTACAAATGTAATTAATGATACATATAATCCATTTTCTTCTTAGTTTTTGGTGGTAGGCAAATAAATGGAGACTTTCCTTCACATGACAAACACTTCAAAAGTCTTTACAGAAAAAAAAAACATATGAAAAACTTTCAGGTAAATTTTCCAATAGTAAAAGGAAAAGAATTTTATGCATAGAACTAATCCAAATTTGTTGAAAATGCTGCCCATTGCAAATGTTGCTTAAACTCTATGCTCGCTGTACAAAGACTAAGCTGCAAAATGGTATGTATGTTAAACTGATTTTAAATGAATTATCATTTTCTCCCATTAAAAAAAAAACTTTCAGATATTGCCTGATTTTTTTAAACTTTATGTTTCTGGCTTACATGACAAGACTGAAAAGAATTTACATACACATCAAAATTTTTCCTTAGAAGTTAATTTAATTAAAGTATATACTTCAGAGAGTTAATTCTAAATGGTGATATACATTAAGTACAACTCTTATGTGAGTCAGGATGGCTTAGTTTAAAGATATGTTTGAAATATATTTCTTTCTGAATAATTGAATTATATTAAAGGAAAGCCTGATTCCCATTACCTTTTTGTTTTGTGTTAGAGAAAGCCTTATTCCTACTTTTTTTTCCTTTATGCCACTTCTTTTCATTACAGGATATTTAGAATTAACTGGGGATGAAAAAAAATGTTTTGATTTAACTACACATACTTTTCTGCTCTCTAAACATAATTCATCAATTATGAATTCTTAAAATATTTATCTACTACATCATCTATATTGAAAACACCACAAGCAGGCAAGCAGATAGAAATTAAAATGAAATTATATTAGAAATGTCCATAAAATCAAAAGAAACATCAAACCAATGACCACACAGGACATCCTGCATATTGTTCTATTTTATTAAAGGTCAGAAATCAAAGAAAATCTAATGTTGCAGAGCACTAAGGTGAATTTTTTTCATAGTAGTAAACTATGAAGTGGCACCTTATGATGTAAATTGATAGCTGTGCATACAAATGTTAGATGATCCAACAGAGTTAATATCCATTTGATGTATACCACCATTTGGCATTGTGAATTTCATCATGCATGACATTTATTTCTGATACAATATTTGAAATTCCCTTAATGACAATAACAGGATCAAGAAGCTGTCACAGTCAGTACCTGTCCTGCAGGTTTGGGAATGACTACATCTATATGCACTGAGCATGTTTTTTTTTTTTCATTTAAGAACATAAATACTTGTTCCCCACGATTCAATAAACTCTGTATAGGTTTTATGCAGAGCATGCATGGGGTATTTTCCCATTCATGCTGTTGCTCATCACACAGCACTGTGCCATGTATATTAATGATGTCTGGCACGTGTAAGCAAGGTTTCACAGCTTGCACCAGTGTTGTTGGTCACAAAAACTCTAAGATGAATACAGATCCCGGATAGCATTTCCATGTATGGTTGCTGGCCATGACAGCAGATTGTAGGACAGCATGGCAATTGCTTTTCCCTTACTTGAGTTTTCTTCATTAAAATTTGTTTGGAGCACTGCAATAGATTGTTTTTTTTCTCACTTCATCTATGTCAACTATGTCTCCATATTTTTTTTTTTGTTAAATTTTTTGGGCCAGTGTTTGCATGATAAACTGCTTAATACAAATGAGTTTGGCTGTGTTCATCTGCTTTGTGTGAAGTGTAACAGTGCACAGACTGCATAAATGGACCATCCAGGGTGCAGACAGACACAGACAGCCACAAACATAAACCGGATGCATTCAATTAATGCTACTGGTCATCATGCAAACACATTAAGTGGTATTGCATGGCAATTAACAGAGAGAACTTTACAATGAATACTAAGATAGGGAATGTGATGTCACTAATCATGTGGCAGCTGATGTTAAGTGTAGGTCTGAAGTGAGATGGTCTGGGGTTCTAGTACAGGACGTCCACACTTTGATTTACTATTGTAAAATTACAGATTATAGCAATGAAGTGCAACATACACAGTTGTTTTCTCAACCTTCTTGTGGCAACAGCTGTAAGTGTAGGACTACCGTAGACATTGTCCATTTGACTAACACATTTACACAAGTGGCTGTATTCCAAATTACCTTGAAATTGCATTTCTTGCCACTGCTGCCTGCTGCACATCACTTACCATCGAGCAAATATGTTGCCTACCAGTGCACACCCTCGACTACAGATGCTAAGCAGACCACAACTCTTTCAAATGTTGCAAAACCAAAAGGTGCTCACTCTCAGTAAGTGTGATATGTTCAGTTGTCAGGAAAACATCAAGATACAAAATGCAATTGGTGGGAAATGCTCATTCCACATTGGGCTTGAGCTATGGTAGACACGTCTGGTGTTTCTGGTAATGAAGTGCACTTCCAAGCACAGAAATGGGGTGCTCGGGAGTACAAAGTTTTTATTGGACTCCTAGTTAAGGAGCATGGGCCCCAGTGCATCAGTGGGACTATTCAGGCTCAGAATACAAGTCTGAAGCCTGGAATAGTACTGCCAGGGCTTTGTCCAGTGCTACAGGAATCCCCCATATTACTGAACCATGCTGACATTGCTTTGATGACCTCCTGAGGAGGAACCAGGATACCCACAACAATTGGATTGAAGAATTTAGTACGGGTGACACCTCACAAATGTGTAAGTATCAATTAAAGTGACTAATTGTAAGAGATAAAAGCTGAATACAGTCAAAACTGGTATTCATAATTGTATTCTGTTCTGTTCTTTTTCCACAGCTGCCACAGAGCGAGTATTGAATGTGAGTTCCCATGCCATGTGTTTGCAAGGATGTGAAAAGCATGTGGTATGCATGCATCAGAAAAGTACTGTTACTGTAGCATTAAAAGTTAACAGTTTAGTTGGTAGTTAATACAGTTATATCAAATTGACCATGTATATCTCAACTGTAAAATAAAGTATGCATGCCTTACTCTTTAGCATAAAGCAACAGCTCCATATACTGAAATAACTGTGAGCATGTATCTCTTAACTGTAAAAGGAAAGTATGCATGCAGTAGTCTGTAGGACAAAATAACAGTATAGTATTAGAGAGTAGTCAGCGGTTGTGAGTTCAAAAACAACACTTCCCAAATACACAATACTTTATTGCAATGTAACTTCAGACCTCTATACCAGTGGCACAAATAGCCTGCTGTGAACTGAAATCAATATAATTGGAGCATGCATATGTGCAACATATGCACACATCAAGGATTGCTGGCTGCAATCTATAGTGTAGTATGCCTCTGTTATGAACTGGGTAGTCTTAAAAATAATAAAGAAATGTGTTAGGAGTTTGCAGTGTTAAAAGTAAAGGTAACAGAATAGAGTCAAATAATTGTATCAATTCTTTGTATGTCATATATGAAGTTACTAATGGTCTATCTTTTTTATCTTACTCCAACCTCTTTTTTTTATTTGTTGTTTTTAGTTTTTTCCTCACAGGACAGTGGGGTACTCCTGTCCCATGATATCCTCCTGCCCCCACTCCACCAGCTACAGCACCATTTCCAGCATGTTTGGTGTGTGGCCTGGGAGCACCCCCTCTGCTGCCTCTGTACTACCTAGCCCCTCAAGTAGTTCTTCTCTGGAGAATAAGCCTGTGGCTCCCTCTGGGAGCAGTGGTGGAGGTGATGACTTTATCACCGAAGTACTAACAGGGATGGTGAGTAGGACTGTGCACTGTGGGTGCACACCTATGCTGTATTGAGCTCCTGCTCTCCATCCTGGTTTAGAATACCTGAAGGAGATGCAGACACCAGGCACTGCAGCCAGCAGTGCAGTGAGGAGACAGTGAAGACAGTCCCCTGGGTGAGGACTCAATTCTCACTCTCGCCCAGTTTGACATGCATGGTATCTCGATTTCCCCATCTTCTACCCAACAATGGTGTTCATCCACCTGTTGTGTCCTTCATCATCCCTGTGTCTTCTCTTCTATGTCCTGTCTGGCTGCCATTGCTTCTTTACTTAACCAACTTACCTGACCCAGACATACCTAACACATAATACCGTCTCCAACATTCCTCTCTCTCTTTCTCTCTCTGCATAAAAAGGGGGGGGGGTGCAACTGTCCCAGAAAAAAAAAATGTCCCACACATAGCTCTACATTTCACACATGTGTCTTCCTGACACCCTTGATTCATTTCATTTGGCTATACAACATGACTGTGTTTTGGTCACCTCTCACTTTGTTGGTGACAGTCCACATTCAGCTAATATTCTGCATATATGATTATGTTTTAGTGTTGAAAAAATGGACAGTTACAGTACTTTCCTACATCCCTCCTGCACATTCATGGCATCCTTTCACTTTGTTTTTTCCCACTTGTTCCTCATTTCACCACTTTCCTGTCTTCTCCATTTCTTTTCTTTAAAGCATAATTATGTGGTGGTGTGTACCAACATGAAGCAATGATGAACAGCAGCAGTATAAGTAAATGTATTTAAAAGTATCATACACACTTGCAAAATTACTACTTATACCCATATTCGAACCCAATAACATTCCACCTCCAACAATACTTTAACACATGCTGCCACAGAGTAAGTTAGGTAGCAGATGTATTTTATACAATCAATAGTAACTGTCACAGTTTAACAAGGATTTCCCTTTATACTCCCCCTTGCTTGTTCCCCATATCACCAATATTGTATCTTCCCTATTAATTTTATATGAGGCATCATCGTGCAGTCTCCAGTAATGTTTTATAAAGCTTTATTGTGCAATACCATTTAGTTTTATAAAGCATTAGTGAGCAATGGTGCACAATGGTGTACATTGCACACCAACATTAAGCAACACTAATGCAAAAATAGTTCAATGTATTAGCTACATTTGTATTGAGAAACAGTACCATCTGCCCCCAAAAAGGAATGCATCACTGCATTAAGTGAATTAATACCTGCAGCCAGAGAGTCAGTTAAGTAGTAGGTGTATGCGATAGCAGTTAAGTAATTTGCTATTCAGTCTCTAAAATACACCTGCTACACAACCAAGTCTATAGCACCATCGGTTATTGCATTGATCTATTCATGTTGGGGGTCAAATGGTACTGGATTTGAATCCAGGTGTATGTAACAGTTCTAAATACTTTTACATGTAAATCCAAATTCTAAAGTGTGATAGTTGGTAAGGAGTCTCTAAAATACACCTGCTATTTAACTGACTCAGTGGAGTAATACATATGTTTTTGGGCTGGATTGTACTGGATTTCAATACAGCTGTATAAAACAGTTATAACTTATTTTTGCTGGAGCTACATATTATTGCATGATACACACCATTGCACAATTATGCTTTAAAGAAAAGAAATAGGTAAGATAGAAAAGTAGTGAAATGGGGAGCAAGCAGGAGGAAGAACAAAGTGAAAGGAGGGAAGGATTGTGCAAGAGGGATATAGGAAATAACCATATCTATCTCTTTCTTCAACAGTAAAAAATGTTCAGATGTACAGATTATTAGCTGAATTTGCAGTGTCAACCCCAGAGAAAGATGTGACCACAACATAATCATGTTGTATAGCCAACTGGACCAAATTAAGTGTGTCAAGATGACACATGTGCAAAATGTAGAGCCATGTATGGGACATTTTTTGAGGGACAGGTGCCTTTTTTTTTAAGAGAAAGAGGAATGTTGGGGAAGGGATGTAGGTATTTCTGGATCAGGCAGATTGGGTAGGTGAGGAAGCAATCACAGACAGACAGAACATACAAGACAAGACACAATGATGGTGAAGGACATGAGAGGTGGGTGAACACCATGGCTGGGGTGAGGGTGGTGACATTGAGAAGCCACAGATGTCAAGGTGGGTGAAAGTGAGATTCGAGTTACCACCCACTAGACTGTCATCACTGTCACCTCACTGCACCACTGGCTGCAGTGTCTGATGTCTATGTTTCCTCATGTTTTTCAGTACAATGATGGAGAGCAGTGTCTCCATCCAGGGTAGGAATGCACCAACTGTATGGCACACAATCCTAAGCACCAACCCTGACAGTTCATCGCAGGTGAAAAAATAACCACCTCTGCCACTGCTTGCAGAGGGAACCACTGGTGTATCCTGCAGAGGAGAACTGCTGAAGGGTCAAGTAGTACAGGGCAACAGAGGGGGTGCTGCCAGGTTGCATCCCAGATGTGCTGGGCCTTGGTGCCATAGCCAGTGGAGTGGGGGAGGTGAATCCTGTGGGGCAGGCCTACCCTGCTGTTCTGTGGGGGAAAAGAACAAAAAATAAAAAAAATTAAAACAAAAAAAAAATAGAAGACATGGGTTTGGGTGAGAGAAAAAGAAGGAAGAACATTAGCAACTTCATATGTGACATACAATGCATTGATACCATTATTTGGCTCTATTCTCTTACCTTTATTTTCAAGACTACCAACTCCTAACAAATAGCACTTTTACTGTTAAGACTACCCAGCTCATAACAGATGCACACTATACTTCAGATTGCAGCAAGCAATCCTTGATGTGTACATATATTGCACATATGCATGTTACAGCTATACTAATTATAGTTTACATCATGCCATTGGAACCACTGTTTTAGAAGTCTGATGTTGCATTGCAATAATGATGAAAACTTAACTGCATTGTATATTTGGGAAGTGTGGTTTTTGAACCAAAAACCTCTGACAACTCTCTACTACTGAACTGTTGTTTTGGCCAAGAGACTAATGCATGTATACTTTCTTGTTATGGTTGGGAGATGCATGCTCAGTTTGAGACAACTGTATAATTAACTAATAAAGGTGTTGTTACTTTAATACTAAAATTACAGTACTGTTCTGATGCATACATGCCACATGCTTTTCATATCTGTGCCAATCTAGAGGCATGGGTTTGCACATTCAGTTCTTAGTCTGTGATGGCTGCTGAAAAAACAGAACAGAACAGAATACCATTATGAATAACCATCCTGACTATATCCAGCTTTTAACTCTTAACAAGTAGTCTCTGTAAGTGATACTTATACATCTGTGGGGTGCCACAGTCCTACATTCTTCGATCCAATGTTTGAGGGTCTCCCTTTTCCTCATCTGCAGGTCTCTGTAGTGATTCCTACATTGTTCAGCACAGCTGGGGATACTGGTAGCACTGCTCAAAGCCTGGTCAAGACTATTTCTTACCTCTGACTTGTAATCCAAACCAACGATAGTCTGTGTCTATGTTCATTCACTAGGAGTCCAGCAAACAATTTGGACTCCTGTAAACCCGATCTCTGATCACAGAATCTCAAAACCTCTCCACAAATGCCTGCCATTCCTACCACAGATCAACATCAATGAAGAATGATTTTTTCTCACCAATTTCAGGTATCATGCTTACTGAGAACGTGCACATTTTGGTTTTGCAACATTTAAAAATGTTGCACATCACTTACCATCATGTAAACATGGTACTCAAGGGTACACACTTGCAGGCAATGTGTTTGTGTGATGGCCAATAGTATAAATTGAATGCATCTGGTTTATGTTTGTGGCTGTCTGGGTCATATCTGCTACCTGGGTGGTCCATTCATCCAGTTGGTGTACTGACATTGGTGCAAACCAGATGAGCAAAGCCAAACACGTCTGTGCAAAGTGGCTCATTGTACAAACAGTGCCCCCCCTCAAAAAAATAAAATAAAATAAAAAAACTGAGATATAGTTGAAATGAGGAAAATCAGTCTATGACATACACAGTAGAAAATGTTAGTACACATGAGATGTGTCTGCATAGGTCTGGATCTCAAATCTCACTCCAATGCACCTTCAGAAAAATGGTTGGGTGCCTTATACATCTTTGCCACACAAACATCTATGCAACAAAGAAATTAACTAATTCCAAGTGCAACTAAATGTACACTGATATCAAGGCATAACATATTTGTACATTTATGTGCAATATATTTGGATGAAGTGCACTTAGCGATCACACAACCTGTTATGATTATTCCTTGCAAATATACAGCTCTGTCTTACCTTTCTGTGTTCCTTGGTCATTCATCAGTTATCTGACCAGTATTCAGAGGCATGTAGTGTGTGTGTAAACCAGTGTATATCATTTACCTTAAAATGTGTGAGGATATTAACTGGGAATACTATCATATGTAGTTGCCATCAAATGGAGGGAAGGTTGGATGTCACAAGCATAGACTGTTCTTTTGGGAGGGGGGTCCAAACTGAGCTTCTATTATAGCACAAACTTTGCTCTGCTTGTTTTACATCCTGCCTGTTTGATCTTGTGAGTGTCGGGAAGTCAGAAATTGTAATGTGTCTCATTACTTTCTAACTTCTCTCTATAATGATTTCCCATTGCAAGCACATGGTGCTAAACTGAGGGCATGCAGTGATCATCAGTACTTTGGAGATGTATGAATGTGTGAATCTTTGATGCCTGAGGCTTACTACTTGCTAATGGGCACATACAAGTCAAATAACTGTCTGCTGTCATATGTTACATTAATTTCTATACAAATCTCCCACCTTTTACTTGCTTAAAGTACAAAGTGATGAAATACAAAGACATGTCATAATATTATTATACAGTACAGTACATGTTCAGTACTTACTTGTAAATGCAGCAATTGCCACAGTGTTAGTTCAGGGCTGACTGCGATGCGAGCTGTACACAGCCAATACATGGGGAGGTAAAGGCTCTGTCTCTGAGTCAACACCAGCAGAGGGCAATGAGTTCTTGTAGTGGATCCCTGTCCACCCTGTAGTGCTTTACACTGTCTGTGTCTTGCATGTTGTGATAAGTTCAATGTGGCCTGAAAACTCTTCTCCTTCTTGGCCTAGGCTTATTGGCTGTAGCAGTATTGCCTGCAGCCTTTAGCACATGCGAATGGAATAAAGTAGCAGCAGCTCCTAACATTTTGTCTGTGTATACTTTTGTGAAGATATGTGAAGGCTGCCACTTTATGATGGGGATTCCTTGGACCATAGATTAGACAACAGTGTCATCAGCAGGGAAACAACTAAGCCTGATATTATTATAAACTCTACAGGCGATTTTAAAGTGTATAATTTTTTTTCGGTTACTGTCTCTGCTGACCATGTTGAATTCCTATCTAAAGGTTATACATACATCGCCGAACAGAAATTTGACTTGGTTAAGACTATCATTGACGTCAAGTTATTTTCACGGAAATTTAATTTTAACTTGATGATGGGTGCCAGTGTTGATAGAATAGATATTGACCCATTTAGAATTGCCAGTACATATAATCCCCCATTGCACCCACTAGTACAGATTTTTGAGCAGATGTGCGAGTTAGACATCAGGCAAGGGGTTAAGCAGACTTATAAGTCTAAAAGGAACAACCATATTAGTAAAGTTGAACGTAAACACCTTGATTATCTTCAAATGCAAGATATACGCATTTGTAAGCCCGACAAGGGTGGTGGGCTGGTAACTTTTGATAATCCAGACTACCATGAACACATGGTTCAACTTCTAGACAGTCCTTCATACTCACTTAGTTCACTTTCTGAGGTTAATAGAGCATATAGATCCATAAAGAGCAGCATAGAGGACATGTTTGCTGAAGGTAGGATTGAACAAAAAATGTTCAATTACATGACCACTACTTACCCAAGGTTTCCATACCATTTTGGTATACCAAAAATTCATAAAAGCATCACTGATCCTTCAATGAGACCATTAGTTGATGGTCGTGGTTCCACTATCTACCCATGTGCCAAGTTTGTTGACTCTATACTACAGGAATATCTTGTTTTTGAAACTCAGATTTGCAAGGACTCTTGGTCTTTCCTTGAGAAAATTGACAAGCTAGTATTTGATACAAGTAACAATTTCCTCACAGTCGACGTGAAGAATCTTTACACGTGTACACACGTGACACTGGCATTGAATAGGTCATTTTAGTGCTCAAGAAAAATGGAGCCACCAAAATGGAAATTTCTGTGGTCGTAGAACTACTTGAAACAATTTTGTATAATAACTTTTTCATGTTTGGTGAGAATTTTTATTTGCAAAAAGTGGGTGTTGCCATGGGCTCCCCTTGTGGGGCGAGCATAGCCAATGCAGTCATTGCACACTGGGAAACCGAGTTTGTGTTTAAGGATCCTGAACTAATGAAACACATCAGATTTTACACTCGCTATTTGGACAACATTTTTATTTTAGTTAAAGGTGATGTCAACATCAGTAACATGATGTTGGATAAATTTAACAACTCTACACACTTCTTGAGCTTCACTTCTTCTTATAGTGATGTAACTACAACTTATTTAGACATCTTATTGTCGAAAAATAGCGAAATGTGTAATTTTGTAGCTAACATTCATAGGAAAACCACATACTCGAATTCCTTCTTGCATTTTACAAGCTGCCACCCTAGTCATCAGAAACGATCAGTGATAAAAGGTCAACTTGTTAGAGCAGCCCGTATAGTGAGTCAAGATGATGACTCCCACAAAGAATGTGAACTACTTACGAGTATGTTCACACATAGGGGATACCCTATAAAACTCCTTGATGAACTAGTTAAGGAAGTTACAGTTAAAAGACTTAATAGCATTTATAAACCCTTATTGACCATAAAACACCATTAGTTGAACCAAGGCACCAACACCCACTCACCAACAGAAGGGTGTACTGTAATTCACTTGGACAAACCTTCATACTTTGATCCGAAACTTATTTTGACATTTAATTCATCTAGTTATCAATGTACTGAGAGCATAAAGAAAAATCGGGCATTATTCATGAGTAATCCCACTTTTGCAACTAAAGTTGGTAACCACCCCATTATTACATTTAGAAGGGGTAAGAACTTGAAGTCACTGTTAGAACAATCTGTTTCTAACTTTACGAGAACTGTTGGCATGTACAAATGTCAAAGTTGCAATTATTATAAATACATAATAGAGACTAACAGAGTCACTACACAGAACTTTCAATGTAAGGTAAGGAGCAGGTATACTTGTAACTCCAAAATGGTGGTGTATATGGCAGTATGTCAAGGTTGCCCTGCGTTCTATGTTGGAAAAACTGAGCGTTGGCTCCGTGAACGCATTTATGAACATCAAGAACAAATTGGACAATGCACTAGCTAAACACATTTTAAAATATAAGAATCATAGTTTCAAATTTTTAATAATAGACCAGGTGAATAATGACAGAAGGGGGGCACTCTTACACCTCTTGTTAGAAGAATTAGAATTAACCTGGCAAATCAAACTGAATGCTTGTATTTTCCCAGGTCTCAATGAGCCCTACTCTATAAGCAGTTTCCTTAAATTGAAAAGTTTGAAAAGGTGAGGGTAAGACATCATGGTTAGGTAACTTCCTTGACTTACCTTTAATGAACTATGCATATATTTACTGTAATTTGCTTACATACATTTGTTAGTTTTATTTTATTAGTTATATAAGTTTAAAATTTCAGTATAAGTTTTGGTTTGCGAACCTTGTTCATTTTTACTGTGTTAATTTTTAAGTTTATGTTTTTGTTACGAAGTTTCTTTAGTGTGTTTGACAATCACTATTCCAGTTATTCATGGAGGGCTTTGCATAAAAGTTTACTTTGAGCTTACTTTATAGTGCATGCTGACAATCAATGCAGCAGCCCTAATTAATCACCTTAATTAATTGTGTGTTATAATTGGTTCATTATACCAGTTTAAATGTTTTTAAAGCAAGTTTTTAAAAGGTTTTTTGTATGTCTGAAGAAGTCTGCACACTGTGCAGATGAAAAGCGCTTCATTAAATTGTTTTCTGGTGAACATTAGCTTTTGACTTCGCTTAATACTGCAAACCTATGTTTGGACATTTTGGTGTTTATTTTTGTCTACATTTCCAGTTTGTTAAGGCTGCCAGCCTAGCCTGATAGAATTTTGCAGATAATTCTGTCATTTGCAGATATTAATATAAGCTACATCCTTGTTCTCTTAAATGGAAGAAAATGGTGTTAAATGTGTAACTGCATAAATGTAACAACAGTGCACTCTGCTGTAGGAAAGCTGATAAGTCAAGCATTATGAAATTGTTTGATCACAAAACCCGGAGCTGAGATGTCTGGATGAAGGAATTCTTGCTTTTGTTTTGAGACTAGAGTTAATTGCTAGAATTTGCATGTATAATGTATTTTATTGCTCTGGCTTTCTGAACAGCTGCAAGATCAAAAGGACTGTTACACTCTAAGCTTCTGTTAGCCTGGGAAACAGAAAATAATGATGTAATCTTAAATGTGTCAGTGGTACTGTGTTATCAATTTAAGGGCAGAGAGACTCAGAACTTTTTGCATTTGTCTTGAGAACATTCATCTCACCAGCACTCTGCCTGTTCTGTATGTAAGTACGATCTTAGACTTCAGTGTCTCTTTTAGAAATAGCTAGGAAATAGGAAGATTAGACAGTTGTTTTCTGTATTGATGTCAGAAATATTCTACTTTATTATTGTATGCATTTTTCTGTGTTAGAACTCTTGACTAGCACTGTGTAGTAAGAAGTATTGTCTTGTGTTTTTATTATTTATTATTAAATATTTTTAAACCTTTCAACTGTGGCTGTTTTGTTTAGAGATAATGTAAGCTCTAGAGTACATTGCATGTATATCATGATACTGTCCAAGTCACTCCAAATAAGCCGTTTTTGTTCAGTTGCACTTACCATTTGGATAATAATATTGTACAGTAGAATTGGACACCCTTTGATAAGGACCTTTTTAGCAGCTGATAAATATTTGTGGATGGTGGCAGTGATGTCTACCTTATAGTCTGGGTAAAAGGGGCACAGCTGGAGAACCTGAGCCAGCCTTCCCCAGGAGTGTCTGTGTGGTTGTATATAACTCTTATCTCAAAGTGTGTGTGTGTGTGTGTGTGTGTGTGTGTGTGTGTGTGTGTGTGTGTGTGTGTGTGTGTGTGTGTGTGTGTGTGTGTGTGTGTGTCAGCTACTTGGGCAGGGACACAAAGCACTGGTTGATCAGAGAGGGTGCTGGATGTTTTAGATTGCCCACTAGGCTGAGATCTGGACCCTATAGCTGTGCCAGTGGGGAATCTTATTGGGGATCGGGAGAGAAAGGGAGAAACCAGCCTCAGACTGACTGTGATATATGTGTGCTCTTAAGGGAAATTGTACTTTACTGTCTGTGTATTTGCTATCCTGCCCTATGTCGATGCCCCTCACTGGTGTTAGTGGTGAGGATTGAGGCTCCTTGATCGCTGGGCCATTGTAAGGGCATCACAATTTTATGTGTCTGTATTCTATAACTATTGAAATCTGCAGGAAAAGCCAGCATGGAGTCTACATGAATGCATATATTTGCTGTAATTTGCTTACATACATTTGTTAGTTTTATTTTATTAGTTATATAAGTTTAAAATTTCAGTATAAGTTTTGGTTTGCGAACCTTGTTCATTTTTACTGTGTTAATTTTTAAGTTTATGTTTTTGTTACGAAGTTTCTTTAGTGTGTTATAACTTGTTGAATAGCTCCACCAAATTGGTTGATTAGCATGCAGTTCAACTATGTATGCTATAGGAATTAGCATCTCAGCTAAGACAGATACAATCTATTAATAATCTACTCTATTATAAAAAGGTAAATGTGTAGCTAGCCAAACTGATGGTGAGGACACTTGCTACATGTTTGCAGGACTTCACAGAAGTATATTTCTTCACAAGATATCTTTACAGTGGAGTACTGAACTCCAGCAGGTACGCTCCCACTTTGTTACCTACATAATGCATATCCTGGAATATATTTATAAATAATGTGAAGCAATGGCTTTTACACTTTTATCTGTATGCATTAGTTAAACGTGTACTGATGACATGGCCTTGCTTGCCAAGCCATTTCAGAGGTACACATGATTGACAATGCATGAAAATAGAATGCTGTAGCATACATGTGTAAAAATTGAAAGCAAAGATGTTTTATTAGCACAATGGTTCATTTGCCTGTTTTTTTGTGGGTGGGGGTAGCAAGGAAGAGTTGCTGTTATAGGTTCATAGGTTCATAGGTTCATACTAGGCTATCTGCCCTAGGGCATTTATAAGCCTAGCTAGAGTGTGTTTGGCTTTCGCCACCCATTTTAAATTAATTTTGCTATGCCCTTTTTTGAGGTTAGTATACTGTGCCTCTGTCTAACAGTGACACAGAATTGATACCCAGGGTAAACCTACGATCTCCCATCCACTCATCAAGATTCCTCTTGAAGAGAGTCAATGAGGGACTCTGCCTAACCTGGACTGGGATTTTATTCCAGAGTGAAGGGAGCCTCTGGGTTATGAATCTGTCCCTCCAGCATGTCCTAATTATTTCAGTGCTGAGGTTCAAGTCTCTCGAGCGCGTAGCTCGATGGGATTTGGATTTTCTGAGGTGCAGCATGTCCATTAATTCCGGGTTGGACATGGCTTTATACGTCAGGCACAGATTGCCTCTGAGCAGGCGGTATGCCACTGAGTAGAGCTGGAGTTTCTTTAACTGGGCAGCATATGGCATCTGTTTGAGCCATATGATCCTCTTGCTGAGGTACTTTTGGGGTCTTTCCAGTTGCTGCAGGTGTCTGGTAAGGTACATCCCAAAAGGGGCATTGTACTCAATTATGGGCCTGATGAGGGATGTGTAAAGAGGCACGATGACCTCCCCTTATCTAGATGTGAATCCCTTCATGATTAGGTGGGCTATATAAAATGTTTTTCTAACCACTTTGGCCATGTGGTTGTCAAATGAGAGATTGCTATCACCTTGGGTCCCCAGGTCACTAATTACTTCTTCTGTACTTAATGGATTACCACCTATGTGGTAATTTGTGGGCACTTTGTTTTTGCCAAAGAGGATGACTATACACTTTTTGGCGTTTAGCTTGAGTCCATGGCTCTGGCACCAGTTGTTGTTTCTATGAGGCCCTTTTGGAGGATGCTTGTATCGGCTGGAGAGTCGATTATGGTGCCCAGTTTGCAGTCATCTGCAAACTTAGTCAGCCACAGTCCTTCTGTGCTGGCCTGTACCTCCGAGAAATATATACCGAACAAGAGAGGCACCAGGACTGAGCCTTGCGGGTCGCCACTTGTAACTGATTTGGAGTCTGACATGGCTCCAGCAATTGTAACCATGTGGGTTCTGTCCTTGAGCCAGTTTGCAACCCATCTAGTGACATAGGTGTTTATATTTAAGCTGGTGAGCTTATCTATAATGCCCAAGTGGGTTATTGTATTGAAGGCTTTTGCGAGGTCCAGGTAGGCTGTGTGGACCACCTTCCCCTCGTCAATGGCCTTGGTGACTGTTTCAAAGAAATCAAACAGGTTTAAGAGGCAGGATCTGCCCTTAACAAAGCTGAACTGGGTAGGATCCAGTGTCTGTAGGTCCCCAATATCTTTATTTATGAGGTCCATGATGATCCTTTCCATAGCTTTGCAGACCAAGCTAGTCAGGCTTATGGGGCGATAGTTTCCAGGATCCGTTGAGGCACCACCTTTATGGAGAGGGACCACTGTTGCTGTACACCACTCTTTGGGTACATATCCTGTAGTAAGGCTGAGACTGAACAGTAGTTTTATGTTTGGGTTTAGCTCTTCTTGGAGTTCATGTAGAACGAGCCGGGACACTGTCTGGTCCCATTGATGCTGTGTTTTTGCTTTGGAGAGGGCAGCTCTTACCTGAGCATCTGAGATGTCAGGGGAGCAGCACTCTGCTGGGATAAATATTTGCCCTTTGGTGGGAGGGGGTTTGCGCTGAACCTGTCAGCTAGGATGTTGGCAATGTCTGTGGGTTCGTGTATTTTTGTCATTTTGGACTAATTCTTAGCATATCTGGGAATTCCCACCCAGGTTCCTAACATAACTAAAGAAAGCCTTGTGATTATCCTTAGTGTCCTGTGCAATTTTTCTCTCGAAGCTGGCCTTAGACGATTTTATGAGTGCCCATAGTTTTTTGCTAATACTGATCAGAGATGTCTTCCCTTTTTGGGATTTTGCTCTATCATGTAGTAGCTTCCTCCTTCTATTGTATAGTTTGTTTATGGCTGGGGTCCACCAGACAGGACGTCTGCCTTTGGAGGATTGGGTCTTGGTTTTATTTGGGATTGCATGATCCATGCATTCCTGAAGGTGTTCATAGAATGTGTTTATAAAGAATTCTGCGGTCTGGGCTGTATTTTCCACAGGCCCGGGGGCTTTGAAGGATTCCACCTCAGTTTTGAGGAGTGTGAAATTTGCTTTAGATAAGTTTTTCACTGTGGTTTTCAAGCCAGGGGGTGGAGTCGGGATGTGAATATCCAGTGAGATTAGTTTATGGTCTGATCTTACCAGTGAGGGATACACTTCTGGTCTGGAGCACAGAGTCCCTATGTTGGTGATGATCAGGTCCAGTATGTTTTCCCCTCTTGTGGGAGTGGTAACAAGTTGTTCAATAGCATTTGAGTTTATAAATTCTAGGAACCTTTGGGCTAGGGTGTTGGAGATAGAGTGATGTTCCCAGTCTATGTTTGGGTAGTTGAAGTCGCCCAATATAATGGTGTTTGGAGAGACCTTCATATTTTCCAGTGTTCTCAGGAAGGCCGAGTGGGGTTTCTGGGTTTGGGAGGGTGGTCTGTAGTAGGCTATAAACTGGAAGGCAGTTTTACCCACTGTTAATTGCACATGGATAGTCTCTGATGTTTCGTGCTGTGCCACCAACCTGAAGGTGTGGGTATCTTTGACAAATATTGATACTCCCCCTCCTTTTGTGGTACGGTCCAAGTATTGGGGCCGAAAAGCATGGTATGAGGTATAACCTGGTAGTGCTGGGGTGCTCTCGGGACCCTTGAGCCAGGTTTCTGTTACTACACAGATATCGATGTTCTCCATGCTAAGGAGAGTTTCGAGTGCATGCATCTTGAGGTTTAGACTTCTGGCATTGAGTAGCATTACTCTTAGTTTCTTATCCCTTGTGATATCTATGGAGGTGGGTTTGTCTTTTGAACCTTGCCTAAAAAGGCACTATGGGGGTAACAAGAGCCTTTACCAATATCCGAAAGCCCAGGGATGACAGGTGCAAGCCATCCCTAGTGAAGCATCGTGGCTTGTCGAGCATGTCATCCCAGGCTTACAGGCATTGGATCCCCTTTGAATGACACCAATACTTAAGCCAGTTGTTGAAATTGATCATCTTGTCTTCATATTGTGGCATCATTCTTGGTGAGGGTAAGATGCTACTCAAGGTCAGGGTCATTCCGGCCTGGGCTACATGCTCAGAGAACTCCTCTATGTCTCTTTTCATGTAGTCCAGGTAGGTACGTCTCAGGTCATTCACACCAGCATGGACAATGACTGAGTCATATTTGTACTTGCCTTGGAGTGACCTGAGGGCTTGTGTTATGTGGCTGATCCTAGCACCTGACAGGCAGCTCACCATGACCTTCTCCTTGTTTAGCCTGGTGAGCGGGACGTCAGTGTGCCTGACGATAGAGTCACCTATTACAAGTGTATCAGGTGTGTTGTTTAGCCTTAAGGGCTGTGTCTGTTCGGCACACTGGCTTTGTGAGCTACGTGTTGCACGTGTTTTGTTTTGAGGTAGCGGTTGCTTGAGTGTCTGCTTTGGAGGTATCTGCTGCTTAGGTAGATTTTTATTTAGAGCCTCCGAGTATGTTTTTGTGTGTTTATGTGTTTGGTTTTCTGACGTGGTAGGTCTATGTGAGACTGGAATTGTAGTGAGTGTGGTTTCCTTCTCCTCCTGACTGGTTTCGCCAGTACCGAGTTGAGAGAGCTTAGCCTCCATTATGGCTATATGGTTGCATCTCTCACATGTGTTGGAATTTGTTGGGAGGAGGAGAGGGTTGTCTGTGTACATGAGGCAGTTGTAACATTGCCTCAAGATTCCCAGTTTCACCAGCTGGACCAGAGAGGAGATTGACAACTGACCTTTGGACATGCTAGAATAGTATTGGGAATTCCTTCATAGAATGGACTGTTTTATGGGGGGAGCACAGCTGAGTTACTGCCATGGTATATATAAAGATATGTTGCTCTTGCTACTCTTATTGTTTTGCATCCTGCCTGTTATTAGCATTTCACCTTTGTAGACTGATTTATGTTTTTCCATTGGGTAGTACTGACTGGCTACCTTTACTGTGTTATCTGTAAAAAGTTACTTTGTAGTTATGTGCTGCTTATGAGCATTATCATTCTGCTGTCTTTTAGGACACAAACAATATCAGTGAGGCAGACACCCCCATTCATTGATGCAGAGAACAACATAATTCTTGATGCTGTCTGCCAATATAGGGTATTTCTCCTATAAAGAGGTTGGCCCAGTATGGCACACAGGCTGCAATTATGGCAGCAGATTGTTGACAACAAAATTCTGTGGGTGGTCACAACCGAACCTATGAACAGGTGCGCCACAGGGCCACTGACATGATTACCACTGCACAGAGACAAGCAGCTGCAGTTTGCCTGAGACCAAAAGATAACCAGAGGAGGGCCTTCTACAGAGCCACCTATTACCCCCACTGAAGAGTTCCTGGCGAATATCCACCATCATGAGAGCTCATAGCAGATTGGACCACAGCATGTCCTTGATGTGGTCACCACTCCTTCTGAGTTCCAAGAAGAGCTTCCAGGTAGGCTTTGTTATATGACCAATTGAATACTGTTATCTAGTAAAACAATTAACATAAATGTTACTTCTGGGTCACATGTCTTCTTTTTTTTTTGGGGGGGGGTTGAAGATTGCCACAGTTATCAGCTTAGTTTGGAGTTGCTAGCCACATTCTTGTTGAAGGTAGAGTTAATGCAACTATAGAGGAGTACATGTATTACCCCCTGTCTTACTGTTAAATGTGATGATGTTGTCTTTATCTCTTGCTTTAACTTCTTTCAGGACCATCAGGAATCCTGTAAGATATGCCTCCTGCAGAAGGTAAGCCAAACAAATTTATGTCAGAACTGCGGATCAATTAAAAATAAATCATACTGTCTCATTGTAGGCCTGTTGTGTGCATTGCTGTCCTGTCTGTAATAGTGACAGCACTGTTAGTTGTTTAGCATATATTGCACAATAGCAGTGCAGGTATTAATGTATTCCTGTGTTTCTTCCTTTTTATCACAGATGATCATTATAGTGGGACTGTGGGCTCTGTGGCACCTGATGTCAGTGTCTCAGCAGACACTGATGATGATGGTGGCCAGACCGAGGCACAATCTGGGGGTGCACAGGTTGAATCTAATACAGAGGTTGACATCCAGCCACCCCTTCATTTTCTCTGGACACAGTCAGTAGGCCTACGCCTACTCAGTACACTGAGCCTACAGATAGTGGACATATGGAAGACAAGGACATTTATCAGGGAAGTGTGGCAACCATAGCTTCAGTGCCTGTTGACTCTGGCTGTAGCCAAAGTGTGGGTGAGGTGCCATACAGAAAGGTTGATAGGGATGCCTGGAGGGGGCCTGCTGTCCCTCTGCCATCTGGTGCAGATGTTTCTTCCTGTGTCACTCAATGTATGTTTAGGGCTATCATGAAGGCACAGATATATTCAGAAACGTGCTCCAGACAAATGGTCAGGGTTGTAAATGTGACACAGACTGAGATGCATGACTGCTTCCACTGTGTTGCCAATTCTCTGTCTGCGATGGACCAAGGGATGTCTGTCAGGGAACAAGCAGTGTCTGTTATGAAAAGTCTGCTGGGAGGGGAACGGCGACCTTGTGAGCGTAGGTCAGCCACAACATCTGCTGATAGCCAGTGTGGCTGTGCCTGATCCTGTTCCCGTAGTAAGAGTACTTCCACTGTTCTATCGGCGAGTGTGCTGTCCACACCCAGACATGGCAGTCCATGGGGTCATGGTCCTGGAAGTTCACATGAGGGAGCATGTCTGGCCCTGACAACAGTCACATTCAGGTAGCAGTACTGCATCTGACCTTGAGCATGGAGGTGCTAATGCAACTCATAGCAGAGCCAATTCTCATGATCAGGGGTGACAGTGATGAACTGTCAACTCTACCATGCATGGCCCACACCTGTCCGACATATCCAGATATATAGCTAGCACTGAGCTTGGTTGTGTTCATGCAGACTCTTACACACCACTTTTGCATGGAGGACCCCTACAGACATACACACACACACAACAATTACATGGTTCAGCCTACCTGCTTCCCTTTCTTACTCACACACACTCACTGACCTTTTGTGTCCAGCCTAGGCCTCCTGCCTCCCCCCCCACACACACACAACAACTGTACTATATCCCTGTTTTCTCTCTTTTGGATTCAGGGATACATAAGTGTTGTGTCTGATGCACAGGGTGCATAGCCGCATTAGTGCTTAGTATATATGTATCTGTGATGTTGAACTCATAATTATACCTGTCACTTATATTTGCCTTGCCAGGTTATATAGTGGATAGCATCATCATTTCACTACTGTTTGGTGTATTCTCTTATAAGGGCTGTGAAGTCAGAAACTGCAATGTGTCTCATTGCTTTCTAACTTTTCTGTATAATGACTTTCCAGTACAAACGTATGGTGCACATCATAAGTTATGCCATCACATTCAGATCTCAGGATTGTATGACAGCACTGCAGTCAAGTCTCATCAGAACAATAATACAGTATAATGCTCTCTTTTGCATGTACCTCACCAGACACATGCAGCAGCTGGAGAGACCATAGGACTTTCTCATAAAGATAACACGGGGCCTACAATCTATACCATGATGTATGTGGATGGATTAAAAGACATGTCACTGTAATCTGTCTGGTATCAGATGAGTTCACATTTGCCTGGCCTCCAGGCCAGTGTCTGATCATGCCCTGGTGGGATGACTACATATGCAATCATCTAATATAGCCAATGACATCATCACTGCCAGTTGAGCATATGGCAATAATAGTGTCTCGCATGCTTGTAATTTGACTGGTACCAGATAATGCAGTATAATACTCTCTTTTGCATGTACCTCACCAGACACATTCAGCAGCTGGAGAGACCACAGGACTTTCTCATAAAGATAACACAGGGCCTGCAAACTATGCCATGATGTATACACACACACACACACACACACACACACACACACACACACACACACACACACACACACACACACACACTTGACTGCAATGAGAACAGATCCCCTTCCTAAGTACACAGACTACAGCACTAACTGCTTTACACAAATGCCATGGCACAAGTCTGATTTATACAAGACTGTAGGTAAACCTATAGTAGATGACAGCAGGCCATGTGGGGGACAATAGGGTGGGAGGCCTAAATAGGCACATAGATTCATACGTCTATATAATGCCAGTAGCCTAGCAGCATTATGGTATGTAGAAGCTTAGCTGTGTAAAAACACAAGTACCCTTACTGAGCATAGTTGGACATTTGAGTTTAGCAGAGCAAGGTTGTAAGCACCACCCATGGGCCTGTTCATGAGAGAACACAAAACATATATATTACACTTTGTAGTGTGTTTGATATATGTGTGGAAATCAATACTGAGACCCCAGGGTTGTAATGCTTGGTGGATGGGGGAGGCACAGCACATGGATGTATTGCAAATATAGTTAGACCGTAACCTTAGTTTGCAATGTTTCCACATGTAGTTTTATGTCATACAAAAGAAATGATCAATAAACACCAATAAGACAGCATCATATATACAATTCCATAATAAAGTGAGCAGCGGATTTGCGCAATGGTTAACAAAGTGTAAATGTATGCAAGTTACTCCTGTTTGCGCAGAGGTAAGCAGTGCGCAAATGAGCCATATTGTTAATGTCTAACAAGTGGAATGCAACCGTGGCAAGCAATTGCATGTATAGGTAGTTGTGTATGTGTTTTTTGTAAAAGTTAAAGCCGTGCCGGCCCAGATAGCAGGAATACATTTACAGGACTATAGCACACAGTCTACCTGCAGTCATACATCAGACGATAAATGTGATAATGCATAAATTACTCCATCAGTAAAAGCAATAGTGTATGGGATATGCTGTATTTGAACCTAGGACCATGTGTATGGCAGTCCTACACTTACACCTGATGCCACACAAATGTGGAAGAGACAGTTGTCTATTTTGCTCTTCATTGCTGTAATCTGCAGTGTCACAGCAGTAAAACACATGTTGCAAACCCTATACTAGAACCCAGTACCATGTGTGCTCCAGCCTGGCTTTTCACAATGGCAAAGGCATTAATTCAATGTATTCAGTTTCTATTTTTGGTTGCCTGCTTCCTCGATGGTCTGCCATGCTTCACAGCCAAACCTGAAATGTATTTATTCCCTGCTTCCACTTTTATACTATGCAGCACATCATGCAAAAAGTGCAATTAAAAACAGGACGAATAAGACAAAAAACTTGGTAATGGACACATATAAGTAAAACAAGTGTCTGCTGTCACATGTTAAAGCACTTTCTGTGCAAATCCACCACTATTTACTTGATTCCTGTAACAAGTTAAGAAATACAAGAATATGCCATACTATTATTAAAGAATATATTCTAGGTTCAGGACTTACCTTGCAAATGCAGCAGTTGACACAATTTTATTTCTGGGATAAAATTTCCTTGTCTCTACACTCATGGTACTGAAATATTCAGGAAAAACAGAATGGAGGTTACATGGATGCTTTATAACTTGTTGAATAGCTCCACCATACTGAAAGTCACCTGCATATGCTATAATTAACATCTATGAAAAACACCTGCTGCGTTATTGAATATATCAACTCCGTTGGTACTTATTAATGTGCACCTACAGTATGTGCCACTGCATGCACCAGTACTTAAATAAGGTAAGCACAGGTTATCCTGTTATTACTTTTCTCTGTTACTGTCATATCATGCAAAAATGCAGCTCAAAAAGTGAAGGAAAGGTTGCAGATCCTGTACCAGGGCCATATATACTGTAGCCCTACACATACGCATGCTGTCACAGGAATAGTTATGTGGTGAGCACTGAGAAACCTTCCATTCATTCCTCCATTTCCTGTGGTTGCACTAAGTGCTGCATCATGCAGACAATGATAAAAAAAAAAATTAACTTAAAGCGGACAAAGATGACACATTTTAACAAACAACAAAGGAATAGAACTTCTGAAGTGTGCATTGCTTACATGCATTTTTATACTTCACAAACCTACATGTACACCTCTGTATGTCTAACCTGACACCGCCCCCCCCCCGATGTCATCATTCACTGTTGCCATCAATTAAAAACAAACATTGTGGAAGTGCCTACAAAAAGTGAACATCACTACACAGTTACAGATTTTGGGGATTCAGCAATTCTAATGTGTTTTCACTTCATTTGCATCTCACACTGACAGCCATGAGTCTACACAGTTGGTAACCATGTAGGCAGGGAAACTTTAGGGAAGCCTAATGTTGTGCACACGAGGGAGGGTATTATTTCTCTATATATCTGTACAGAGAAATACGGCTTTTGATAAAATTTGACTGTATTCTGTCAGATACATACTGCATATGCTTCCATGACAGCATAAATAGTATGTTTTATGGAGTTCACACTTTTATCTATCTACATTAGTTAAGAATATATTTTTCATTTGGTATAGAGGAGCAAAGCTGCATTTATGTCATGACACTTAAAAAGGAATTGTTGATATTGTTAATCTAATTTTATAGCATGTGCCATATCTAATAATTTCAACTAGAAAAACACAGTTGAGTCCAACAGCATAAAGTCCACTTGTGAAAATGTAGAAAACACACTGCCACAGCTAGGAATCACTCGGCTCATTAGTTTCTTAATGAGTGACATCACTATTTTTAAAAAGTATTTAAAGGGGGAATTTCTGAATGTATATAGATTCTGAAGAAATCCCTATTTTAAGGGAAGAAAGCACTCAATCTGTTTGTGATTTTATTCAATGAAGTATTGACGGGTGATTCCTAGCTGTGGCAGTGTGTTTTCTACATTTTCCCATATCTAATAATGTTATAATGTGTGTGCGGTTACATGTTACGGTCAGTTCTGTACAAATCTAAGAATTTTTACTTGCTCTTGTTTCTCTGTAGACTCTTTTCTGTGGCTATATTCAGAAAACTTTCAAATGCATCAGCAACACAAGCACAGAGTCTGCACAGTTGGTTTACAGATTTTTGAATTGCTCCACTGTGTTGGTTTGCTTCATTAGCATACAAGTCAGCTACTTACTGCAATTTGCAGGCCATGGAAATTGCCCTGTTTACACGTGAGTGCATGCCACTATGCGGTTTACTGAATCTAAAAATATTTGTGGCCGTGTGACATGTACAAGGTCAAAACTGACCAAGTAGGCTTTATTGAATGCCCCCAGTGGTTATACATCTTCCTTTCTCAGTGGTGACTTTGAGCTAAGCCACTTAGTGATTCTGTGGGTCTGTAAGCTTCCCATGTAAAGATTATTATATGGTGGTCCCATTGCTATAGACTATAAATCTCGAACAATGACCAGCAGACCCAAGTTTAGTTAGCTGCTTGGGCAGTGGAGGAGACTGCAAGGGGGGATGAATGATGAGCAATTTCTGCTTGCAGCTTTTTTTGTGTGTGTGTGGGGGGTCATCTGTGGGCTGAGGGTCCCATATTTGAAATGCAAAATGAAGATAGAATCCTTGGTGGACACAAGAGATTTCTAGAGATGATTGCCTTTAAGGGGGAAATAGCTATTGATAAGAGGTCTCTCATAAAAAAAAGAAAACCGCAGCCACATACACCCTTCATATGACAGATCTTGGGACATTGAGGGTATATGTCATGAGAATGGTTATGTAAAATCAGAAAACCTCCATTCCATGTCAAGGATGATGATACCACTTCTGCTACTTGATCTTTGTCCCCAGGAGGAAAGAATTGGCTATAGGACTATTATATCTGAAAGAATAAATGGGCTAATTGAGTATTGCTAATGGGGATGGGTGACTGAACATCATCTGTGATGGCAAAGTCAGATCAAATATGAAAAAACTTTATTTCACAATAATTAGCTCATCTGTGATAATTGAAATATAGAAGTAAAGCAAGTCTGGAAACTTGTGAAGGAAAGAAATGTATAAGGAGAAATCATCTTCACCAAGAAACCCATGTCTTTTCATAGTTTAAAGCTTTGCGGCATGTGGCAACTACTCATCTACCTAATGCTGGCTTACAATTGATACTTTAACAATCTATATCAACAGCTGGGTTCTGAATTATATTATAAAGAACAATCCACCTGGAACTATTAATTCTTTCATTGCAAAGATTCTTCACTAAAAATCAGAGAAACTAAATTATCTGATACAACAAATTACATGGGCATGTAAAGATCAGACAGTAAGACTTGCTGTGGATCTATGTACTCAGACAGAGAAAATTTATGACAAAAATACAACACCTTGAGAAAAGTGTATATGTGATTCTGTTCCATTTTTGCATGCCAACAACTATAGTGGATTATATTACCATTTGAGTGTAGACCTAGACATAAATTATGTGATAGTTGCACACATTTAGAGAGCACCTTCCATCTTAACATACCTAATTATTCAAAGGTCTTGTTCAACTGGCTAATCACCTCTGACTGAAAAAAACAAGTACTGGATCATTCTTGATCCTGGCCAAGTAATTATAGGAAGGATGCAGTTCCACCTGTTGTAGTCTCACAGACTCTGACTAATAGTCTTCTCAAGTATTAACCATGATGGAAGCATTGTCCGTTCTTAGAGGTTGATCACTCATACCTCCAGTCATTAAAATGTCATGATCCCTGATTTGGATAATTAATGCTAAAACAGTCCTATATGATGTGTAGCAAATACAGCTGTTTCTCTTGCAAGTGATAATTAAATGATTTTTCACCTTCTGCTTATGCAAAGATAACATCTGTTTCAAGAGAGACTGCAATATCTTGAAGTCGAGTCAATGTATTTTGATTTATTCAGTCCATTGGTAACTAGAAGTCACCTGATTCAATCCTAATGACTTTGAATTTACCATTTCTGCTTATGTACTTACCTAAACCAATACAACAAGCTTACAGAAGAATTGCTTAAGGTATATATTCATTCTTAGTACCTTAGCTACGTTTTACAAACAAGTAAACTAATATTTATTACATGTGAGTAAAAGACTTTACAGCTGTTAACAAAAGAAATACATTTCAGCTTGTCTGGCAAAGTGGTGATACATAATTGTGCAAAAAGTTGACCAGTGGAATCCTATGATTTAGGTGAAGAAAAGCTTTAATATTGTATAAAGTTCCAGAATATGGCACGTGATTACAAATGCTTGTTCCTTATCTGTTAATGAATGAACTGTGTTTCATTTCTCAAGGTATTTGTTACTTTTCTATACTTTTTTGTTATGATGCTGCCACTTTTTTCCAATTCCTTTGCCCAGTTATTTGATTATTTGTGTTGGAATATCATCGGTAGATATTTTTGATCATACACAACCAATAAAGTGTTATATATGTAATTTAAGTTTAAACAGACATTGTGTTGTGATTTTAATGAGCAGCAGACTCAGTAATGTTGATTTATTGGTAACTGAAGTCATGGATAATTATTGAAAGTGACTTTAAACTGTTTATTTCAACATCAAAACCACTTTGTTCAAACCTGTAATGATGTGCAGATCTATGTTCTGGTAATAAATGTAAATGTCTGAACCAACAGGGGCAAACCTAATAACTGCCTGACAGAATAATTTTTTTGGTGTGTTTAAAGGCTATTTTTTCACATTATATAATTAGTTGGTGTGTAGGTAGACTTTATTTGCTGCAGTATGCTTTCTCCAGCTGCTCCAAATAAGTTTTCATTCCTGTCAAAAAGGGTTATGACTGCAAAAACAATAACAGTCCCTGCTTAGTAAATAATTTCATTTTTATAGTCGAATATATGCTACATGTATTATAGGTTTTACTGTAATGTACCTGGTTGTATAAGTATAGTAGTTCATTGTTTAATTTTGTTGGCTGATTTTGATAGTGACTAAGTTATTGTTTATATTTTGTTGTTTCTATAGACATATTTAAAAGTCCAAAATATCGAACGTTGTAAACAGCAAAAATGCCGGACACTGATGTGTTTATTGTGAAATTGTGGTACAGTGAAGATCGGGAAATATGCCCTTTCCTCACTGTAGTGCGATCTCAGATTTGGTATATACAATTAGTGGGGGATGGGTGAACCCCCCCCCCCCACAATAAAGGGTTAGATTCCAGCATTTTTGCTGTTTACAGTTTTCGAGTATATGAACTTTTGTTCATATAATATAGACCATTTAAATCTGCGGTCATTGACATGCTTATCTTTGAGACTAGAATTAATATAGGAAATTTGTGTGGGATATAATTTGATTTGCACTTGGCCATTTTATTAAGTCTTGGATGTAGATGATCACTCTTTCCTCAGAATTAGGCTCTTTACTCTTTTTTTGTTGGTTTAACTATGCTACTGTTAGTCATTTATAAACTCATTATTATTCATAATCTAGATGAACAATTCAGTACTTTAATGTGTTGCACTTTCAATACCTTTAACTGATTCATCATCAAGGAATGCATCACCTAGAATATCTTTTTACCAAGTGCTATGCATGACTCAGAATATAATTGTGTGACAATAATGGGTCCAGTCATTGTTACTTTTTCTGGATTTGTGTACACTCACATACAGCCTAATGGTAGATTTTCTGCTGCCAAGGACAGACTAGATGCAGTTTAAGTTGCTATAATTAACCCACACATTATCCAAGACCAAAATGCTAAATATGTTACCTCCTTGTCCAGAATACTGAATGTCATTGCATAGTGGGATTTTCTGTTCAAGGGTTCTTAGGTAGTTACTAGGCTTGCAATCCAGTAGGCTTGCTAGTATATATACTGACTCAAACATATTATAAACATGTCAATATCCACAGTGATGGTATACTGTTAAACCTGTGTCTGTTTAATAAATGTGTATAACACACACCTAATCAGTTAGATAGGACAGAATGAGAGCATATTGAGTTTTCCTATGAAATACTATGACACACTGTGTGATGACAGGAGGTACTGAAAGCCATGTCAGGAGAAATGGGGCAGAGGATGTGTCACACAGGCTAGCAGAGCTAGTTTGAATTTTGTAAATAATTATATGTCATTTGTATATCAAACTGATTTGTATAGATGCTTGTGCTGAAAATGCATTTGTGAGGTTTGCATGTGTTAAAATGTATCAACAATACACCTTTCTGGATGGAAAAGAAATGTACATGTATTATTGTAATTGACTTAAATGTGTGTATTTTAACAGCATATACTGGAAGAGAAGAGGTTAATCCACCTGACTTTGAAACATATTCTTGAAATTAAATTACATTATGGGTTAACCCATAAAGATGTTATCCCACATTTTTGAAGGGAGCCTGAGATGCAATGTCTGTACTTGAGAATAGGTTGTAGTTCCTTTCCTGTAGGAAGAGTGGAATGGTTTTATGTTTTTATGACTTCCAGAAGATGAAACACATCTGAGCAATGATTTATCTGTGTGTATGGTTAACATATAGATGCTAAACCCGGACAGCTTCTGTCAGTGGGGGTTGCACAGGAACCAGAAGTCAGATGACCAAATGTATATGATGTCATTCTTTACAGAAAAAAATGTTTTAATATTAGGGGAGATTGAAGTCTCTGGAACATTCTGTATTCTGTTTTGGACATGACAACAAGGACAACTCACCCATCCTGCCTTGCTCTATTCAGTAAGTAGGAACATAATTATTTTAGGCAATCAGGAATAGATACTGAGACTAGCTAAATACTGTTTTTCTACAACTGTGTTAAACTTTCCATCTGTGTTATTTTTAATACTTCCTATGGCTGAAACTCTAGTGTTTACTGTAAATATATATTTAATATTGTCATGTGCTTTTATTATTTATTATTAAATGTATTTAAACTTCTCATTGTGGCTTGTCCTTTTAGAAAAATATTTAACTTTTGAGAGTATTTGCACATATTTATATGGTGATAACTCTGGCCAGTCCTAAAAGCCTGACTGTTTGGCCAGCATTACCATTTGTATTAATATTAACTTCAGTCAGCATAATTGGATACCCTTTTAAGAGCCTTACAATAACTGACTGATGGCAATGAATCTACCTTATAGTCTGGGCAAAGTTGATAGAGCAAGTAATCTGTCCCTGCCTTTCCCAGGTGTGTGTGTGTGTGTGTGTGTGTGTGTGTGTGTGTGTGTGTGTGTGTGTGTGTGTGTGTGTGTGCGTGTGTGTGTGTGTGTGTGTGTGTGTGTGTGTGTGTGTGTGTGCGACAATTATATTTCATCGAGTGTGTCTATTAGCTACTTAGAGCAAGGACACGAAGCACTGGTTTCACAGAGATGGTGCTGCAGGACTTGGCTTGGACACTCGGCTGAGGACCTAACCCTACAGCTGTGCCAGTGGGGAGTGTTATTGGGGACCTGGAAAGAGACAGACAGAAACACCCAGATCCTGTGCTGAGTGTGTGTCCTGTGTGCTCTTAAGAGGAATTGTGATTGATGCAGCGACATCTTCATCTGGAAATACTGATTGTATCCATTTGTATTCCAAGTGAACATCCTTCTGCAGTGTCAGTGGTGAAGATTCAAGCACCTTGATTACTGGCCCGGAGTAGGAACCTCTCACACACATGCATATTTCTCACTGGAATGTCTGTTTTAACTGTGTTAACAGAATAGAAATTAAAGAAAAAAGAGAACCAATTGTTTGTCTTAATTGTAACACCTTCACTTATACTTTCTCATAATTCCCCATTGTCAGCTGTAGTGGTCTTACCATTGGCTACTCTTCCTAAATTTTGGTTATTTCTACATATATCCTGAAAGTTAGAGGACATACAGATTGGTTGAATGAATTTTCTTGTATCACAAGAGATTGAAGGAATAGTTCTACAGTAAATTAAGATTACTCCAAGGTTACCTCAGTGTCTGCTTTGAGAGAAAAGATTTTTTTTTATAATAGTCAGGATGAAGACCAAGTGTTAAAAAAGTATTATTTGCCTATTTATAAATCTTTGATGTGGTTGGGGTGGGTGATCTTTAATGTATTATACTACGGAGCTAATCATCAAATGAAGTTAATCATATAAAAAGTTATGCTCATGCATGTATGTATCAGTTAATGTTTGCAGAAAGGTCTAAAATGGACAGCAGTGTTTGCCACAGGCTAATTCAGCAAATTAGTTAAAACATGAGTGTTTATGTAATATACCTTACCTCTGCATGGATGAAGATACCCACATCAGAGATCCTGGATTCCTTTTATTACGTGCATGTGAATTATGCTCTTCAGAATCCTAGTTTTTAAAACTCAACACTCAATTATTTTTGACTAAACTGCAGCTTACTAAATCCCAAAAATAGAGCTTTTGGGTGCCATACCATATTGCAAAGCAGGAGAAGCATTTCAAAGTGGGCAAGTCAGCTGTGTACAGTAGTCCTATTTGTTAAATTTAATAAATGAAAAAGAGAGAAGGCGAGAGAAAGAGTGGGGGAAAGAGAGAGAGAGTTACTATGTGAATTGCTTCATCAAATATTAGCCCATAATATGGACTACAAATTATTTAGTAATATTTTGGGAAACTGACTATCAAGCTTGGCTTCATTGCTAAGTAATTGAGAACAATGTGTGTTTGTTTCCTTCATCATGTATTCAAAGGAATTGCAAGTTCACCAAGAAATTGTGCTCTACTCTTCAACATATATATTTTGCTAATTTACCAAAGATTCCATAGCAATTTGCTGTCTTACATATATCACAAACAAAAATGAAGACAAACAGATTGAGAGCTCTTAACATCTGCTTTGTTTTTTTGACATTTTAACATTACCAAGAATTGGAACATAAGTTATTCAGTGGGCCAACAAGTATTATAAATCCTTTAAATAATTTTAAGAGATAAACCTTAAGAAAATGTTTTAATCAAAGTTTGTGGTCTATTGATTTCAATATTTTGTCATAAATTTAATACAACTTTTCATCTGTAGATAACATTTATAGACTTCTTTTTTTTTTTAACCACTAATATTTCAGCTTCTTCTGTTTAATTTTGTATAGTGTAATAGTTCACATTTTTTTTCTGCTAGCTAGAAGAGACTATTCTTACATCTTATTTCTGGGCCATATTAATTTTGGGCCTGTTTAATGTGAAAATAGTACATTTATTTTTTTTCTTAATTCAGTTTGTTCTTTTTACGTTTTTTTTTTTCTAAAACTGTGTTATCATCTGTAAAATTATCTATAAAATAATATTTTGGAAAAAAGGAAAATGTCTTGGGAGGTGTATGGCAGGGAACTCTGTGCACCACTAAAAAAGTAATTTGACTGAGTGGAGCAGTACATCTTGATTGAGGTATTGACTGCCTTTGAATTTGTCCAATGATTTATTGATTTACTCTAGTCACTGTACAAAGAATTTAAAACTTCGGTAATAAAGTCATGATGGCTTCATCTCATTCCATAGCTATGTTAGTAGTAATGCAAATATTTCCTTCACAGTTTTCACAGCACTGTGAATGGCTGTGATAAATCTAATGTGAACCCATTAAATAGATTAGAATCAGAGTCTGGTGGTTGCTTTATGTTAGAATATGACAGTGAAACTTTTCATGATATGGGAAAATTGTATTTTACCTGTGCTGCAGTCATTGTATGGTCTTGAAGCATATCCGTACTGTATAACTTAGAGTCCCTCTTAAGGAGTAAATGGATGTACAAATATATGTTTTGTGGGTTTGCCTTGAAAGAGAGAGATTGCAATATCTCACAAATTTCTCTTTGCCCAAAGACAGGAACACTTACAGTTGTGTGTGTGTGTGTGTGTGTGTGTGTGTGTGTGTGTGTGTGTGTGTGTGTGTGTGTGCGTGTGTGTGTATATATATATATATATATATATATGTGTGTGTGTGTGTGTGTGTGTGTGTGTGTGTGTGTGTGTGTGTGTGTGTGTGTGTGCGTGTGTGTGCCTATGAATGTATATATCTGTATCAATAGCTATATCTATATTGTATCAGAAGATGTGGGTGAGAGTATAATAAGGGAGATGTGTTTAATGCTTTAATATACAAACGTGACTCAGTAAAATGTAGAATTACTGTCAAATTAACACCAACAGTTGAAGGAATGATTCCAAAAATACACAATTTAAAAGTAGTATTAAATATATATATATATATATATATATATATATATATATATATATATATATATATACACATCAAGACTGAATGTTATAAGAAAAATCACTCAAAAGGGAAAAGTTTGAAAGAGGACTACTTCCAGCTCTTTTCCAATTACAGTAATATTATTAACTACATGTGTGTACATATCATATCATGGATTTGCTACATGAAATGCATGGCTGCAGCTTTGTGTGTTAGGCACATCTACTGAAATAACAAGTGTGAAAATACTAACATATGGCTGTAGACTGCTAATAAGACATAGTTATCATTGCGGATACCATGCACTTCAGAATCAATCTTCACAATATGTTTACAGATTGACCGAAGTTATTTAAGCAACAGCCCACAGCGAGGTGTGCTTAATGCTGGATTTACCCACAGTTGGTGTGGATTGGTCATGAGGGTGAAGCCCTCATGACCACACAAAGCCAACCATGGATAAATCCAACATTGCCCACACCCAGCCGTGGGTTATTGCTATTATACAGTGGCATTATTTAAGAATAAAATACTTACTTTTCTTAAATAATGTAATTTTATAATGCCTCCGTGCTGCCCTTCCCCAGTTTTCCGGTATCCTGGGGAATTTCTGATGTACTGCGTGTGCTTAAGGGACTTGAGTTCCTATGCCTATGCAGTACATTAGTGCTGTGCAAAGGTAGCAATGGAGAAATTAAGATTTCCATAGATTTTTTTAAGATATCTTGCTATGTTATATGAGTTCTTTAACTCGTATATCATAGCATAATATCTTAAAAAAAAAGTAACAGAGATATTCCTTTGTCCATTGAAAGGAAGATCTCTATTGCTTTTTTTTAAGATATCTCCCTATGTTATATGAGTTCTTCAACTCATATAACATAGCGAGATATCTTAAAAAAAAGCTACCTCTGCAGTGCAAAAAAAAAGTTAAAAAAAAAATCAGGAGATATAGTAACGGAAACCGTACAGGTGACCAGACCTTTTCCTGTTAGTATAATCTCAAATTTACAACAGGCACGGTGGTTGGGCTGGCCAATCAGCGTGCTCGTTTTTGAATATTAATAGACAGTCATTGTATAATTATGAATAGCAATATTACATTGATTATAACAAAAGCTTGCCTACTGACAATATTTTACATAAGAGTTTCTATAGCTAATTTAAACATTTAGTTCAGCTGAACACTTTCATCAAATGAAAAATAAATTACTAGAGGAAGCCGCCAGTTAATTGCTGATTCTGCACAAGTAAAATACATATTGGTAAGTCATTTAAGAAGCATTGACTGAGATCTTAGCTACTTAGGTGATGGTAGCTTTTGTTACCAGTACCTAGATAACCTCAAGAATGCTATTACTTTCTTATTAGTGTCTTGAATAGGCCAGCTTCGTATTGCTTTCTTCTTTTAGGATTGAACATGTCCCTTGCATGTTATGTATCCTGTTGTCATACCTAAATTGCTGTGGGAGGCACTGACTGCTGCCATGGCTTGCCTTACATAATTTAACACAGATTTGTAACTTAGCTGGATAAGAACCCCAGTCCTCAACATGTATTGTAACATCATCAAGGTAAATGGTGATATATGTCACATGCAGTTTTCAGACGTTACAAATATTTGAAAGGTGTTAACTGTACTGTATAGCCCGAAACGAAAGATGGTATGCTCTAATAAGCCTTCAACTGATTGTTCTTTCCCTGGCTTTAGCTGATAATAATATTTGACAGCTTTGAGTTCCCTAGTATTGGCATTTCTATTACACACCCTTTGTAAATTTTTATTGGAATTTTCACTTTTTCTGTGTTTAAGTCCTTAAGAGTGTTTGTCAAACAGCACCTCAGCATGACTGAGCACTCTCACTGTTTGTAGAAATTCTTGACAAATAGGAGGCACAGTGTTAACTAATTGCAGTTGTTGCAATCTTCCTCAATAAATTTTATCAGCCTGAATTTTAATGGTCAGTTAAAATGCTCTACTAACGCATCTGACTAAAAATAATATATTAAGGGTTTTAATTGCTTGATCATCAGTCACTGGAGCAGTTGAGGCAATATTCTAGGCATAAACCCAGTCCCCTGTTCAATGAGTATTTTTCTTGGTAGTTGTACTCAGGAATACATTAAGATTCACTGAACATTAACTTTAAAAAGGAGTAACAACCTATGTGTACTCTGTTGCTAATCTAAAGTAGCAAAAATACATTCACACCCTTTTATGGCTTTTATCAATATCCCAACCATATCCATACTTTCAAATGGCACCTTTAAAAGGCACCAGGCACACAGGTTCTCAACTTGTTTTATTATTTATGGATGACAAAATATTGCTAAGATCCATACTTTGGTTGTCTACCTTCCTGGATATCCTAGTACATGACAATATGTTACCCTCATCACTAGGTTTCTAATGGGTGTGAGTTCTAACAGTTTTATAGTTTTTTTATAGAATAAGTCGATTTATAACTTGAAATATGAGTGAGAATTGAATACATTTATTCAATGTCTTCCCAGTACAAGTCTAACTATATTTTCATTATTCTGATTAAAGTATATTGATCATGTTCTAAAGCAAGTGTAAAAAACAAACATCTGAAGCTTGGTATACCCTCCTTAATAATTTCTAATACCAAGGAAATGTATAAATTGATGCAAAAAGTGTGTAATTTTTGCATTGTTTTCTATTGATAAGGATAGCCCTGAAACTGTGTCTTGAAGATGAAAATCCCTGCTGTGTCATCATGAAAGATGAAACCTACAATACCTTACTACCTACACAAATGTGTAAGTTGCATATTTTAATGCTAAATGCATCAGGTGGAGTTTCGTTGCTAACTAGGTCTGTCAGATGAAACACATTATGTTTATAATTATGTGAGGGTGTACCAGTGAGAGGAGAATTTAAGTAAGAAGCATCACATTGTGCTCTTTTAAAGTTTATCTGGAATACTGGAGGTCTACCAACTGCTGAGCTTCTTAAAGTTCAGTACATTGTCAGATAGAAATATTGCCTTCTCTTCTATCAGCTCAAGCATCAGAGTCTCATATTGCATCGCTACTCTTAAGAAAGCTAACATATAGCATTGATCCTTAGTGTCAGCTGCTATTTCTACATTATTATTCACAACCATGATGCATAGAGCCATGTTCTTTCTTCTGTTATGGACTCCTGTATTTTGCCTCAGTGGGAATACCATTAGGGTTCTTTTCAGGACAATCACTAGACCCTCCATTACCTTTCATTCCCTAGATTGCTCTTCTTCTGCTTTCATGTAAGTGAAGATTTTTTTTCTTTCCTAGGGTGCTCTTCCACTGCATTAAAAATTTATCTTCAGTTGTACTTTTCTTTCCCTTACTTACATATGGCTGTTGCCTAGAGACATCCCTTACTTGAGTTTTTGTGTTATATTGACAAAAATGAGTTTAGAACACTGGCCATGACCTGTTTCCCCCTCCTTAACTGCACTGATATAGTCTTTCTCATTGATAAGTTTTTCTTTTTCTCAATACTCTTTTGCTGAATACATTTTTTTCTTCCCAGGGCTATATATTTTAGCTTGACAGAAAGTTTTGAACTTTTATCAGGTTGTGTATTTTGTGTACTATGTTAGTTTCTCTGGAATGAACCCAATCAAACAATGGTTCATTCTTTTCTGTTGTGCTAGCCATTTCTATCCCTACTCTGCAGTTCTTTCAGGCTGCAGTGCCTCTTCTACCCTCAATTTTGTAATGGTTTAAAACTGCAGTAGTTCACTATATAACTCCCTTCCTTCTGGTTTCAGTTATGCTGTGTTGCCTTAAGCATATGCTGACATGTCACTATAAATTGTGAGCATTTATCCTCTCTATATATCCTTAGCCAAATGCTATAAACAACGGATATACCTTCATTATAAAAACAAATGTTCAAAGTGTAGACAGCACTCAGTTTGCTAACAAAAACATACTAAAATAATTCTGTAAGCAGTAATCATATAGAACATGACATACCTTGATAGAAACAGTTCTTCAAAAAGAACATAAATGCAGCTGTTCTAACAGTCATCAACACTATTTTGTTTGGCAGTCTTGAGAATGCTACCTATCTTCTCTAGTATCACAGAAATTCCATTACCACAGATTCTGCTTATATTGTATAGGTTAAGCCCTTTGGTTCCATTGAATATGCAAATGCAGTGTCAACCCATTATCATTCCCGTGTCACTTAATCTGCTGAAGATGCTCAGCTAGCAAACATGGTGTTAGGATCTATACAATGCTGGGCACATGCCTGATCAGTACAGGAGTGAGTGTTCAGAATTATGGCAAGGTAATGGCTTCCAAGTATGGCTCATTAGCAACAGTGTGGATTTCGTTATGTCTTTATCACTCCTGCTAATGGGAATTACTTACAGAGGGTGTGTGAGAGAGATTAGGCTTTCTAGCAAAAATTTTGTGTACTTTTACTGGGGTTCCTATCATATAGTCGAACTTTTACAAATTCGAACCTTATATGTTCGAGACCATAACTTCGAACTTGTGCAAGTTCATGCATTTCAACGAAAATCTCCATAAGGGGAGGTTTCCATTCTGTTGAATTAGGTGCAATGTCACAGTTGCTATATTGAAGTAGCAGGGGTTGTGGGGGGCGCAGCCATCCACGTGGGGGGTGCATGGGGGCTTGCCCCCCTGCTTACAACAGTTTATTTTGCTTTTCCTTCTATTCATAGTCGAAGTTTTGTAACTTCAAATGGAATGGGTCACACATTTCGTGTTCGAAGTTATAAAACTTCGACTATGTGATATAGACCCCATTTACTGACTTAGGAGATCGCCTTTATACTCCCTTTAGTAAAATGTTGTTAGATATTAATGTGCCTCTGCATGCAATTTTTTTTTTTGCAAAATCATATTGAGCATATAAAACATACTCAGAGACAAAATATCAAACCTATTTGAAAATGCAATGCGATCACATTGTAAAAGTATCAAAATAGAGTGAAGCACAAAAAAAAGTCAAATAACACAGTCTTGTCTTTCAGACATTTGTACTTTCACATGCTTCACTATCATAACCTCTGCAGGGATCACTTTGAGCAAGACTTGTAACGTGAAAGGACCGATGACAAGTATGATAACATACATGTGTCTCCACCTAAGTGTAAATTGTCAGAATTGCATCTTAGTATATGTGTTTTACTTTCTCAACATCACTTTATATCAGTGTTGATGTGGCAACCACTGTTAATCTTGACAAGGTTTCACAGTAATACCACAGGTCCATGGTTCAAATCTAGACAGGGTGATGTCTGTGTAAAAGTTAGCTTCCCTAATATTAACATTTTAATGGTATAATGCCACAAAGTTGAGAAATCTTTGCACTGACTCATTTTTTTTGTTTCATATTTTGTATGACGCTTGGCAATGTCCATCAGTGACTGTCACCAGTGATTATCAATGAAAGACAGTTCAGTTCCCAAGGTAAAAGCTCAGAAATTCATTTTGAATGTGCAAAGACTTAGCCACTAGTCACACAAATAAGACTGCAAGTGGTGCACTTTGGCACATTGGATAATACTAGAGGCAAAGTAGCTGTCATGTAACATTTTCAGTGCCCAAAATATTAATGCAGAAAGTTCTGAAGAAATTAAACAAGCACAGTTAGGACTGAATTCACATTATGGATTGCTTAATTTTAGGGGTCATTATTTTTTTTTTAAATTTATTTGAACCAGAATTGCACTTGCAATTTAAAAGGTGAGTTTTGCAACACAGTTGAGTATAATGGATGATAGACAAGGCAACTGTGATCTTTGTCACCTGCATTTATCATCATAATGATTATAGTAAGAACACACTTTTATGTACGCGACATTAGAAATATTTTTTTACCTAAAATATGATGCAGTACAAGTAGCACCATAACTGATTTGGGAAATATGGATAGTTCATCAATGCAATTATAAAAAAAAATATGTCAGAACACATTTTCTGGAAAGTTAAACTTTTCATTACCACAGGTGTACATTTTCCGTCTAGTATCACCTCCTGTAAATGTCTGTATGGCCCCTTATCATAAGTCTTATAAATAAGTCTTGTTCATAGGTTATAACATGACTGCAGGATGAGGAATATGAGAAGTACAAGTTTTTATGTGGCAAACACTGATATATATATATATATATATATATATATATATATATATATATATATATATATATATATATATAAACTAAGAAATGAACTTCGTGACAATAACAGCATTCAAAAAATAGTAAATCACACCAACAACTCTTGTAGTACTTTAGCACTTTTGTCTTATTTATTATCAAGACTTCTTCAGAAAGACATGTTTCATAAGGTTCATCTATATCACTTATGATGTAGGTATCTATATATATATATATATATATATATATATATATATATATATATATATATATTACATATATATATATCACATATATATCTGTATATATCAGGGGCGGCCCGTGCTATTGGACTGCCAGACTGCAGCCCCCAGCTGTAAAATAAAGAAAATAAAAGAAAAATAAATGATAAAAAAAATTTCAAAAATCACAGACTTGTGCACATGCACACTAGTCCGGACTGCTGCTGAGACAGTCTGGAGCATGCACAGACTGTTTCAGCAGCAGTCCGGACTGGGAAACAACTGTTTCAGCAACAGTCCAGAGTGGAAAACATGTAAGAGCAGAACTCCCACAAGTCTATGCAGTTTTAACTGCATAGATTATCGCTGGGAACAGATCGGACTCGGACTGCGATGTCAGCATTCTGGAGTCTCATCGGGGATCTCACGTGGTGGATGTGCTCCAGGAGTCTGGTCGGGGATCTCGCATATGTGCGCACCAGCTATGGATATGATGGCCCAGCTATATGGATTGTGGACAGCTATGGAAGGTAAGGGGACGAAGGTTGAAGGGATCTACATTGCGCTATGGAAGGGGTGTGTGTGTAAAAAATATACTGGTGGCTAGAACAAACTCATGGTGGTGTGGTAGGGAATACCTCAGGCTTGAACTCTGTACCTTGTATGCAGGTGTTAAGGACCTGAAGTCCCTACCCACCACCATTTCTAAAAAAAAATTGCAGATTTTTGCCTCATATTTGATCTGATCTGTTCCTCATAATATCTGTGTTTTTTAAATGTTGCAATGCTTGATATTTGATGATGCAGTGGTAGCATTGTTACCTCACAACTGCAGGTTTGTTTCTTGGCTGGGGTGCCTTCTGTGTGGGGTCTGCATCTTCTCCCTGTGTTTGTGTGGGTTTGCTTTTGTGTCCTCCCATGTTACAAAGACATATCTCCATTAATTCTTCCTGGGCCTCTGCTGAAAATTGTTTTTTTTTGTTCCAAGTCAGACTGTCCTGATTAACAAATGTTAAACAAAATTGACAGGCATTTGAATTTCAGACTTCAGGTTTCTGAATGTTTAATTCCTTGCATATTTAATGGTGCAGTGATAGCATTGTTGCCTCACAGCTGTAGGTTTTCTGGTTTGATTCTTGGCTGGGATGCCTTCTGTGTGGAGTCTGCATCTCATCCCTGTGTTTGTGTGGATTTGCTCTGGTGTCCTGCCATTTTACAAAGACATGTGTCTGCAGTATTTCTCCCTGGGCCTCTGCTGAAAATTGTTTTTGTTCTGTCAGAAGTAAAATTGACAGGCATTTGAATTTCAGACTTCATATTCTTCAGAAAATACATAGTAACACAACCTTTTATTCTAGCAATTTTCTAAGTTTATAAGATGAATATTTGTAATTTGTCCTTATTTTTGGGACTGTATTACCCCATTATTGGCTTTGTCCAGGTTTTTTGTGCTAAGGTTGACAGTTATGACAAGAACTGAATTCACTGAATATGTTTGAGGGCTGTATTCCCTCATTACTGGGTTTGTCCAGGTGTTTTGTGCTAAGAGGTTGACAGCTATGGTGAGAACTGAGTTCATTAAATGATAGCCATTTAAGTTTCAGTCTTCCGCTCTTTCACAAAGCAGCTGATTAGGCATAGTGGCATGTTGCTCTGACTGTTTTGCACAGGGACCTTGGCAGTAAAATGTATGGTGGTAACACAGCATTTTTCTTTCACAAAGCAGGTGATTTGGCATAGTGGTATGTTGCTCTGACTGTTTTTCACAGGGACATTGGTAGTAAAATGTATGGTGGTAACACAGCATTTTTCTTTCACAAAGCAGCTGATTTGGCATAGTGGTATGTTGCTCTGACTCTTTTGCACAGGGACCTTAGCAGTAAAATTTATGGTGGTAACACAACATTTTATTCTAGCAACTTTCCAAGATTATACAAGCAATGTTTAATGTGTCCCTGGTTTTTGGGCTTTTGACCCCCCCCCTCCAATAAATTTGGCTTTTTCCAGATTTCTTATGCTGTGAAGTTGAGATGCAGTTGAGTATTAAGTAGATTTTACAAGTAGCTGAGAGATGCAGGGGAAGAGAAGTTTAGTGCTGCTTATGCTAGGTCAGCTTGCATTGTTAATAGCACAACAGGTTGTGTACTTGCTTTTGATGCAGAAGGTTGCTGGTTCTACTCCCACAAGGGGTGAATGCTGCCGTACTGAAAAAGTTAAGATACTAACTATGAGCCTGTTATCAGTTTGCTATCCATTTCCTATTGCAATATTACTAGCTTATCATTTTTAATGTAATATAGGCAATTTATTCCTCAGGGGCATCAGACACTTTATTTTCGATGAAACCAAGAAATATAAAGGTGTTTGCTAGCAGCAACCTCTTCATTAGTTACATATTTATTTAATGTGGAATTATTTAGATGACTTTTTTACTTCTTCAAAGATTGTGCATGTTTACTGATAGTGGTGGACTGTATAATTGTGCATATTTACTGATAATGGTGGACTGTAGAATTGTACGTATTTACTGATAATGGTGGACTGTAGAAGTTTGAGTAGACTTTTTTGATGGAAATGTTCTGAACTGGGCAGTTTTGTTATTATGGGTGCATGCATTTTGTTTAATTGTTTACTGGAAAGATGTTCTGAATTGGGCAGTTCTGCCACTGGTAAAATGTATTTTCTTTGAATGTGGGTTTCAATGCTGTTTCAATGATTGTGAGTTTCAATGGCAGAGAAGTTTAAATGCTAAGTTTGTTTAGCAGATGTCTTAGTGTTTGTGCTGTAAAATGCAAAATAAAACTTTCAAATGAAGTCCAAATCATCATAGAAGTAAATCACTATGCACATTAATGTTTATGGTAAATAGGGTTGCCACCTTTTCAAATGGCCTAAGTGGGACATTTTCGGGACACACATCAGATTTTACAGGCTGCAACATACCCATGGTCAGTACAAAGGATAGAACTTTACTCGTTTGCCTAAATAAAAGCTTATTGTTGTAGCAGTTTAGTTGCTTATTTTGTTTCCTGTAACATTTAGGTATTTTAGATACAGAAATAACTATTTTATGCAACTATTACATAAAATATGGGACATAATTATGTCCTACAATCTCAGGACATTTGCCATTTTTAATATTTTTTGTCAGGACACAACTGCCCAAAGAGGGACTGTCCCTCGCAAAGTGGGACAGGTGGTAACCCTAATGGTAAATGGAGTGAAATAGCCAAGTAATGGATCATTGGAATGGCTGCAGGGAGAGGCTCCATTCGACCATGATTTTGTGAGGGGGAAGGGCGGCAAACTTAAAGACAGCCCCAGCTGAACTATACCTCCCAACTGTCCAAATTTTCAAAGAATTAATAGATTTTTGCTTCTTATTTTTGGTTTGTTCCTCATAAATTTTGTGGTTTTCTGGCAAATCATTTAGGAATTAAGTCACTAAATAATGACACACGAGTTTCAGACTTCATGCCCTTCAGAAAAATGCATGCTAAAGTAAGACCTGTTGTTCTATCAACTGTCTCAGTTTATACAAGAGCAATTTGTAGGACTGTTAATATGTTCCCCCAATATATTTGGCCTTGTCCAGATTTATTGCATTAACAGGTTGAGAGGTACATGCAAATAAATTGCTTTATAGAATTAGGCATAGCCAAACCTCTCAACTGTCCCTGATTTTGGCTCAAAATGTTGCTCTTCCCCCTAATAATCCCTCCACAAAATAGCAATTTTGGAAGAAAAAATGGAGGGTTTGCAATTAAGAAATAACTGTAATAATCAGAGTTATAGATTAATTAAAAGCACTACACCCTCACTCCCCACTGGCCCTTGTTTTCAATTATTAAGGAATTCCCAATATTATTCTAGCATGTCCAAAGGTCAGTTGTCAATCTCCTCTCCGGTCCAGCTGGTGAATCTGGGAATCTTGAGGCAATGTTACAACTGCCTCATGTACACAGACAACCCTCTCCTCCTCCCAACAAATTTCAACCCATGTGAGAGATGCAACCATATAGCCAAACTGGAGGCTAAGCTCTCTCAACTCAGTACTGGCATAACCAGTCAGGACGAGAAGGAAACCACACTCACTACAATTCCAGTCTCACACAGACCTACCACGACAGCAAACCAAACACATAATCACACAAAAACATACTCGGAGGCTCTAAATAAAGATCTGCCTAAGCAGCAGAAACCTACAAAGCAGACACCCAAGCAATCGCTACCCCAAAACAAAACACGTGCAACACATACCTCACAAAGCCAGTGTGCCGAACAGTCACAGCCCTTAAGACTAAACAACACAACTGATACACTTGTAATAGGTGACTCTATTGTCAGGCACACTGACGTCCCTCTCACCAGGCTGAACAAGGAGAGGGTCATGGTGAGCAGCCTGTCGGGCGTTAGGATCCGCCACATAACACAAGCACTCAGGTCACTCCAAGGCAAGTACAAATTTGATTCAGTCATTGTCCATGCTGATGTGAAAGACCTGAGACGTACCTCCCTGGACTACATGAAAAGAGACATAAAGGAGCTCTCTGAGCATGTAGCCCAGGCCAGTATGACCCTGACCTTGAGTAGAATCTTACCCTCACCAAGAATGATGCCACAATATGAAGACAAGATGATCAATTTCAACAATTGGCTTAAGTATTGGTATCATTCAAAGGGGATCCAATGCCTGTCAGCCTGGGATGATATGCTCGACAAGCCACGATGCTTCACTAGGGACGGCTTGCACCTGTCACCCTGGGCTCGGATATTGGTAAAGGCTCTTGCTACCCCATAGTGCCTTTTTAGGCAAGGCTCAAAAGACAAACCCACCTCCATAGGTATCACAAGGGATAAGAAACTAAGAGTAATGCTACTCAACGCCAGAAGTCTAAACCTCAAGATGCATGCACTCAAAACTCTCCTTAGCATGGAGAACATCGATATCTGTGCAGTAACAGAAACCTGGTTCTGGGCTCCCGAGAGCACCCCAGCACTACCAGGTTATACCTCATACCATGCTTTTTGGCCCCAAAACTTGGATCGAACCACAAAAGGAGGGGGAGTATCGATATTCATCAAAGATACCAACACCTCCAGGTTGGTGGCAAAGCACGAAGCATCAGAGACTATCCATGTGCAACTAACAGTGGGTAAAACTGCCTTCCAGTTTATAGCCTGCTACAGAGCACCCTCCCAAACCCAGGAACCCCACTCGGCCTTCCTGAGAACACTGGAAAATATGAAGGTCTCTCCAAACACCATTATATTGGGTGACTTCAACTACCCAAACATAGACTGTGAGCATTACTCTAGCTCCAACACCCTAGCCCAAAGATTCCTAGAATTTATAAACTCAAATGCTATGGAACAACTTGTTACCACTCCCACAAGAGGGCAAAACATACTGGACCTGATCATCACCAACATGGGGACTCTATGCTCCAGACCAGAAGTGTATCCCTCACTGGTAAGATCAGACCATAAACTAATCTAACTGGATATTCACATCCCGACCCCACCCCCTGCCCAGAAAACCACAGTGAAAAACTTCTCTAAAGCAAATTTCACACTCCTCAAAACCGAGGTGGAATCCTTCAAAGGCCCCGGCCTGTGGAAAATACGGCCCAGACCACAGAATCCTTTATAAACGCATTCTATGAACACCTCCAGGAATGCATGGATCATGCGATCCCAAATAAAACCAAGACCCAATCCTCCAAAGTCAGACGTCCTGTCTGGTGGACCCCAGCCATAAACAAACTATACAATAGAAGGAGGAAGCTACTAAATGATAGAGCAAAATCCCAAAAAGGGAAGGCATCACTGATCAGTATTAGCAAAAAACTATGGGCACTCATAAAATTGTGTAAGGCCAGCTTCGAGAGAAAAATTGCACAGGACACTAAGAATAATCACAAGGCTTTCTTTAGTTATGTTAGGAACCTGGGTGGTAATTCCCAGATATGCTCAGAATTAGTCCAAAATGACAAAAAATACACTGAACCCACAGACATTGCCAACATCCTAGCTGACAGGTTCAGTGCAAACTCCCCCCCTCTCCACCAAAAGGGCAAATATCTATCCCAGCAGAGTGCTGCCCCCCTGACATCTCAGATGCTCAGGTAAGAGCTGCCCTCTCCAAAGCAAAAAACACAGCATCAATGGGACCAGACGTTGTCCCGGGCTACATCCTACATGAACTCCAAGAAGAGCTAAACCCAAACATAAAACTACTGTTCAATCTCAGCCTTACTACAGGATATGTGCCCAAAGAGTGGCGTACAGCAACAGTGGTCCCTCTCCATAAAGGTGGTGCCTCAATGGATCCTGGAAACTATCGCCCCATAAGCCTGACTAGCTTGGTCTGCAAATCTATGGAAAGGATCATCATGGACCTCATAAATAAAGATATTGGGGACCTACAGACACTGGATCCTACCCAGTTCAGCTTTGTTAAGGGCAGATCCTGCCTCTTAAACCTGGTTGATTTTTTTGAAACAGTCACCAAGGCCATTGACGAGGGGAAGGTGGTCCACACAGCCTACCTGGACCTCGCAAAGCCTTCGATACAATACCCCACTCGGGCATTATAGATAAGCTCACCAGCTTAAATATAAACCCCTATGTCACTAGATGGATTGCAAACTGGCTCAAGGACAGAACCCACATGGTTAGAATTGCTGGAGCCATGTCAGACTCCAAACCAGTTACAAGTGGTGTCCCACAAGGCTCAGTCCTGGGACCTCTCTTGTTCGGTATATATTTCTCAGAGGTACAGGCCAACATGGAAGGACTGTGGCTGACCAAGTTCGCAGATGACTGAAAACTGGGCGCCATAATCGACTCTCCAGCCAACACAAGCATCATCCAAAAGGGCCTCATAGAAACAGACAACTGGTGCCAGAGCCATGGCCTCAAGCTAAATGCCAAAAAGTGTATAGTCATCCACTTTGGCAAAAACAAAGTGCCCACAAATTACCACATAGGTGGTAATCCATTAAGTACAGAAGAAGTAATTAGGGACCTGGGGACCCAAGTTGATAGCAATCTCTCATTTGACAACCACGTGGCCAAAGTGGTTAGAAAAACATTTTATATAGCCCACCTAATCATGAAGGGATTCACATCTAGATCAGGGGAGGTCATCGTGCCTCTTTACTCATCCCTCATCATGCCCATAATTGAGTACAATGCCCCTTTGGGATGTACCTTACCAGACACCTGCAGCAACTGGAAAGACCCCAAAAGTACCTCACCAAAAGGATCAAAGGGCTCAAACAGATGCCATATGCTGCCCAGTTAAAGAAACTCCAGCTCTACTCAGTGGCATACCGCCTGCTCAGAGGCGATCTGTGCCTGACGATAAAGCCATGTCCAACACGGAATTAATGGACATGCTGCACCTCAGAAAATCCAAATCCCATCGAGCTATGCGCTCGAGAGACTTGAACCTCAGCACTGAAATAAATAGGACATGCTGGAGGGACAGATTCATAACCCAGAGGCTCCCTTCACTCTGGAATAAAATCCCAGTCCAGGTTAGGCAGAGTCCCTCATTGACTCTATTCAAGAGGAATCTTGATGAGTGGATGGGAGATCGTAGGTTTACCCCGGGTATCACTTCTGTGTCACTGTTAGACAGAGGCACAATATACTAACCTCGAAAAAGGGCATAGCAAAATAAATTTAAAATGGGTGGCAAAAGCCAAACATATTATAAATGCCCTAGGGCAGATAGCCTAGTATGAACCTATGAACCTATGAACCTATGAACTTTTATTTCAGAAATGCATGTAGATTCTTTTATTTTGTCAGCTGCTCAAGTTAGCAGTACTAATTTTAAAGTGTCCCTTCTTTGACAGGTTCCCAGCTGTATTGTGTGGCTATTTTATATTTTTACATCACATTTTTGGTCCATTTTTCATAAAATTATGTTTTTTTTTGGCAAATTAGTGACAAATCATTAAAGACTGAAGTTAGAAACTAATGACAGACATTTGAGTTTCAGATTTCATACCATTCAAAAAATTCATACTAATGCAAGACCTATTCTATTATCTTTCTAAGTTTATAAGAGCAATATTTAAAAATTGTCCTTATTTTTGGGCCTTTGTCCCACTTCTTTGTATGGCTTTGTCCATTTCTTGCTCTGAGGTTGAGAGGTATGACAAATGTGTCAGGGCCATCACAGTCAGCCAGAGACATTTCAAATTGTGACATACTTGTTGCACCCCACTCCTCCATGTAGTGACTCTGGATGTGTTGAAGCAAGGCAAGGAGTAGTTATGCAGTGTAAATGTACAGAGTATCCTCCCATCCAAGGTAGACACAAGTACTAGGGTGGCTTTTCATCTGTCCTTGATTTTTGCAGAATGGTCTGGTTTCTGTTATATTTTTTGTACTGTTGATTTATGCTTATTACTCAAAGTGACTGTTGCTCTGTGTTTAAGTAGCAATACTTTAATGACCATCAGGTAAGCTTTGCTGAGATCGTAGGATGCAAGGAAGCTTTAATAAGCATACTGTTAAAGAATTGTCAACATTGAAAGCCTTTCTGTTGTTGCCATGTAGAGAATACTTAACTAGATAATGTATAAGCCTTGGGTATTGAAATGCATATGACAGTATTTGTAATAAAGGACAGATTACATTATTTTAAGAAGCTCATTACACTTGGAGACTTCCAGTCATCTCTGCAGGCTTTACCCATAAGCTAAACAAAATGCCAGTCGTGTGGTCCATAACCTATACAGTAATCCTTTTAAGCAATGTATCTTGAGCTTATTTCTTGTTTGCTTTTCATTTTTTACTTTGATCATGTTTTCCCCATGAAACAAGTAGATAGTTGTCAGGCAGCAGGTCTTTTTTTGGATAAGAAACATTTTTACAAGTGGGGGCATCATAGATTTCTACTTTCAGCATGTTACTTGGTACTTTAATAAAACTGAACATAAATTATAATTAGAACTGTAGTGCAAGACGTGGTTTGAGTTGAGTGCTGCTTGTTTTTCTTATACTTGATTTTGACTGGCATTCCATTAATGTATTTAAAAAGTAATTTATTTTTTTATGCCTCACAACCTTTTTGTTGCTGTCATGCAGCCAATGCATTGAAACATTTTTATTCTTCTACACTTCATTTTGTCTTGATTAGACTCTCATAATGACAGTTTGGCACCCATGGCAGTGTATTTAGTTAGTTTTTGCGGTTTTGAACATGGCTCCTCCCCTTTCTAGTTGGCCACACCCCCTCCCATTGACCCCACCCATTCAGCTGTCTCCTGCAGCCCCCCCCTTTGATTTGAAGTCACCAGCCGCCACTGATATATATATATATATATATATATATATATATATATATATATATATATATACATATATATATATATATATATATATATCACAATGTTTCTGGGTAATGGCATAGGTGTTTGATTCACATTTAGATATTATTGCATGTCTTTGAAAGTAAGGATCCTTACTGCCAACATTTTACTTGCATAAGGCCATCAAGTTGAGAAATCATCACATTAACCTCACCTTTGCATGACACTTGTCATGGTGTGTTGATGACTGTCGGCACTGAGTATCAATATTTGACAATTCGCTTTCCATGGCAAAAACTAAAAAATGTATTTCATAAGTGCAATGATTTTCACTTGTAGTAAGACTTCTTCTGGGGCATCAGCAGGTAATACAATGCTCAATTGTGAAAGATAGCAAATCTAGTAACTAATGTCATTATGTGTAACTGCAGTGACAGGTAGGACTGGCATATCCCACAAATCTGGTGTGCATCCTTCCCCACTTTGGAAACACGTATATGGGGAGAGGGCACCCACAAGTATTTCAGTCTCTTTCCAGGTCAACATTTGCATTAACAATGATGAGATCATCACTTCAGATATGTTCTGTGTCACATTCATAGTCCGACTTTTCCTCTGGCATGAGCAACTTATAAACTGTTCTCTGGATTGTGGACTTCGATGAGCATGCATTCAAATCTGGTAATGTATGTGTATAAAGTAACAATGACAGACATGAATGTATTAACCAATAGATGGTGATATGGTTGACTCACACTTGTGTGAACATTGATAGGGTTAAAGGATTCTGGTCCCTCAACTAATATTTGAGGGGATACATGAGCATTCCAAAACAATGATAAAGTCAGATATTAAAGTGTGCACTTTGACAACTGTAGTTTAAAGTCTCCAGTGGTGGAATTGGTTAATACACAGTTCTACACAGTGTGGATGTGGGTAAGTTGTAGTTATGTTACAGATGATCTGAATTGTATAGCAATGGGTTTATAAACAAATCTGAAGTGAATGAAGCAATGCTGGGTGAACAGTTATGTAGCTACTGCATTTGGATAACTCAAAAGCATTTTTGTCACTCATATTGCTTGTAATAGGCCACTGAGGTCATCCATTAATGTGCGTGCTCTCTGGCAACTGTAATAATGATCTCTTCTGTGGTATCAGCCATTAAAATGTATTTATCAACATTGTGGATATCGACTGACAAGTGTACAAATCATATACTGTCATTGTGGAAGACAATACTGACAGACAGGACTAGCTTACTCAGCAGGTGATGACATGCAAACCCACACTGCTCTGAACATTAAAGGGACTGTAGACTTTTGTGTCACAGAAGACAATTTAGTGTAGGCTTAACCATAGCAATTGATTGCTGATGTAATCCCTTCAAATGTTTGCTTCATTAGCTGTCAGATACATTTCTGCTTCTGGTGTTTTTGGTTGACATACAGCTCTGTAAACAATAAATCCAGGTAGGCAGATGATCACATCTGTCAAGGTGTATTTTCTGAGTGTGTCACAGACTGGTAACATACAGAACTGGAAACGCAAAAGCAGTTGATGATTAAAACTTTATGTAATGTAAACTTTTACAGTTAGGGAAAGGCAGGTCACATTTTATAATCCCTTTGATTGGAGACATATGCATTAAAGCACAATGCTCAGGTTATCCTTTAAAGTGTGTATTGACTAACAAGTGTGATATGAAGTCTTGTCTGTCATCTTCATTTGGTACGCAAGTTAAGAGGAGCTTGGTCTACACTGCAATATTGTACTCTAGTGCTGTATGCCTTCTATTATTTTGTTTACATCATTGTGTTTACAGGCAAGAATGGCTTATTCAATGGACCTTGATGTTTGTTATGCTACTTAGTGGTCACAAAGTGTAAAAGGACTTTTGTTATGATACTTTGTAATGGATTAAAGATGGGTAGATAATGCTAATCCAGTAATTGCTCTTGTTCTTAATGAGGATGCCCAGTATTATAAAGTATCCTGTTGCTTGACTGTTAGAACAATGTAATCTGCTGTGCAATATTTGTTAGTTATTTAATGGCAATATCTTCTGAGAATTTGACTCCAGAAGCATGGGTCTGCTGATGACCTCACAACTGAAGAAGTGGCTGATACATGAAGGACAGCAACAGTAGTATAGGCCGTTGTATGCTAGAGGTCACAATTAACAGGTGCTTTCTATAGCTCATTTACGAGCAGATGATGATATTTCACCTCTCTGTGAGGTATGTTGCATGTTGTGATCCAGGTTTTATGGATGTATTGCGCAATGCTCATTTAGGGAGATATTTTGATTTAGGACATGAATGTATACTGCCTTCTGAGGTGTACTTTATCAGACTGAATTAGCTTGTGTATGTGTGGCAGCAGCAGGAGGAAATAACACACATAAGCCACAACACTCCTATAGAAAACATAATAAAGGGAAACGGTGCATGCAGCAGTTGTCATTACACAGTACTGACATCAGGCACATTTGTTGTGATTAATTCTTCTAGGTGCTAACCATTATGAGTGGGCTTCCTTTCTCATCTATGATTATTTCTGGATTTGCGTCTCATCTGGATTAAGATTGACTATGATACATTTCAGAGTAATGACTATCTATTTGATAGGCTTCCCCTACCTTTTATGTATTTCAAGTTGCCCTACCTAGTATTGTGCCTTTCACCCATACTTGCTTATTGATGTTAAGATCATTTGCCATCCTGTGTTTATACTGTGTATTTTAGCTGTGATGTACCTCAATGTGACCACCATCATGTTAGCTGGCCATGAGCAGGTGCTGCTTGGTGCATAGAGTTATCTGGAGTCTTGCATATTCAATGAGTAATAATACAACCAATTATGTTAGCTTCAGCATGATGTGTACACACATTAATGTGTCTTCATTTTTCTAACACAGAATGTAAGGAGAGGAAAAAAGCTCTCTTGCAAATCCTGACATTTGTATAAGCAAAAAGTGTTGTAATGTATAAGGAAAGGAAACTACATGGCAATTTAGCTCACTTGATATAGTAAGACTGTTAAATCAGATTTTCAAATCTATGCATGAACAGAAATGTCCATAAATTAAATAAAATTGGAATGCCTGAAGGTTCATTTTCTCTGCATAATGATTCATGTAGCCAGCAGGAACAACAACTGTAGAACCTTTGTTCATTATTGACTAAATATAACATTGGTGTACTTTTTTGTGTCCTTGACGTCTAACAGCATGGCCACCAGCTGCTTGACTTTCCAGCTCATGGCTCCAACATCATTCCAGGTATCAACCTCATGGAAGGGAAAGGATACGGGAAATGTCCATTATTACTGGTATTACCCCTCAGCTGAGGCTGTCATTGATGATCTGAGAAGGAGACATGAGCAGTGCCAGAGCTGGCTTTATCATACACAATGATTGGCTTGTGTCAGCATTTTCTTAGGCTGTACCCACCAATGTGCTGGTGACACTAGGTCTTATACTGGGCAGATGTGAAGCAAGGGCAGGAGAACATGCTTTCTCCAAACCCTGAAGCAGCCATGTACCCTTGCCTTCTTATTTGTCCAGTCCAACAATCAATCCAAGCCCTAGCCTATATCACTGCTCAACAAGAAATCTTCCCACCAGCATAGTCTCCCTCAGGATAAATACTTTTCTGCAAAATTGTTCCCACCTGGGAAATTGAAACTGATGTATCATCATAAGTCCATCTACAGGCAGATGTTTATAGTATTGTGTGAATAATATACTGGTTTTATTCTATTCTCTATTTTTATGGTTCCTGAAAGTCAGTGCATCAGTACTGAAAACTGACTTTTATAAATTTTTCTCAGTTGTATTACTGCTCAAGTCTTAGTGATAGTCCTCTATTACCAGCTTTGCTTTACAGGGTTCCCTATTTTTTTGGTATGGTTTGTGCTAGTCAGTGCATCAGTGCTACTAAATCATTTTTATTAAGAAGATAGCTGTGCAACTACATACATGCTGGGCAGAACAGTTCATTAGTGGTGTCTGTTTTTCATTCCCTGTCTAGTGTATCATCTCACTACTGCAGCCTCCTGTTGTAATGGTGTCTAACTTTAGGTAAGCTTAAGCATACTTCCCCCATTTATTTTCCACTGTCCTAATTAGTATCTGTTCTCTTCATGCTCTCCTCTAAACATATGACTTGTTTGCATATAGTAGCTCAACTGCAACATTTTCCTCCAAGCTGCTAGTTGTTGCTCTGGATGACACTTAACTCTGTAATGATTTCTGGTCTGTTTGAATGAGGAAGCTGTGGTACTTCATTCCCAAGCTTATGGCTAAATTCTTTTCTCTTGTTAGTACTATTTGCACAATTTATTTTAGACATTTTTTGTAACTCACCTGTCTGTGTTGTGGTTCATTTTCTTTGTCAAATGTTTGGTCATCACTCCTCTAGCAGATGGCCCTATCTAACACCCTTTTTTTTACTGTCTTGTCATTTTGTTAACCCTGTATACATTTGTATTGCTTAATGACTCCCTCCCCTACTCTTAACTAACTATGATCTATTTTCTCATTTCTATTACTAAAAAGTAGATGTTTGCATTTCAGGACTCACTCTAGCAGTCCTGGCATTTCAAATGGTTACCAGCATATGCTTTTGTGTTCTCTATTTTCCTCCTGTACTGATTCTTACTTAGTCTATTGTTTCATTCAATTATCTACAATGTATCCACTATATGAACTTGTAACATTTCTTTACCTGACTTGTACTTCTATAAACTACACTTCCTATCCTGCTCATGCCCCCTTCTGGTGGGCATTCTCCTACATTTTTCCAGCAAAAACATTGGTCCTATACAGTGGATATAAAAAGTGTACACGCCCCTTTTAAAATGCCAGGTTTTTGTGATATAAAAAAATGAGACCACAATAAATAATTTCAAAACTTTTCCCACCTTCAGTGTGACCTATAACCTGTAAAATTCAATTGAAAAATGAACAAATCTGTTAGGGGAAAAATATTAAAAAAAAACATACAATAAGCTGGTTGCATGACCATGCACACCTTTAAACTAATACTTTGTTGAAGCACCTTTTGATTTAATTACAGCATTGGGTCTTCTTGGGTACACACCTGACACCAATTAAAGAGACTCTGATTTACCCCAAATAAAGTTCAGCTGTCCTAGTAAGCTTTTCCTGACATTTACTCAGTTGCCTGCTACAGCAAAAGCCATGGTTCTCAGAGAGCTTACAAAGAATCAGAGGGATCTCATTGTTGAAAGATATCAGTCAGGAGAAGGGTACAAAAAAAATTCCAAAGCATTGGATCTACCATGGAACACAGTGAAGACAGTCATCAAAAAGTGGAGAAAATATGGGACAACAGTGACTTTGCAAAGAACTGGACGTCCTTCCAAAATTGATGAAAAGACAAGATGAAAACTGGTCAGGGAGGCTGCCAAGAGACCTACAGCAACACTGAAGGAGCTGCAGGAATTTCTGGCAAGTACTGGTTGTGTACTACATGTGTCAACAATCTCCCGTTTTCTCCATATATCTGAGCTATGGGGTAGGTTGCAAGATGGAAGCATTTTCTTACACAGAAAAACATCCAGGCCCAGCTAAAATTTGCAAAACAATACATCAAGTCTCCTAAAATCATGTGGGAAAATGTGTTATGGTCTGATGAGACCAAGTTTGAACTTTCTGGCCACAATTCCAAAAGGTACGTTTGGCACAAAAACAACATTTTGCATCACCAAAAGAACATCATCCCGACGGTGAAGCAGGGTGGTGACAGCATCATACTTTGGGGTTGCTTTGCTTCAGCTGGAACTGGGGCTTTAGTCAAGGTGGAGGAAATTATAAACATTTCCAAATACCAGTCACTTTTGGCCCAGAACCTTCAGGCGTTTGATAGATTTACTATGTGTGGCCAAACACAGCCTTTGTCTTCCTAAAAAGACTGCAGAGAGTGAGTCAATGGGTCCTGCTGTTTAATTAGTTGCTGCATCTGAAAAGATAGAGAAAAAAAGCCTGCAGACACTTTCTCTTTGTCTGCAGTTATGTTGCCTAGCTAGCTGCTTCTACAATTGACTGTTACTTTTTTTATACAATTTAAGTGCGTTGAGCTGCTTTTTTTTCATTGTCTGTATTTTTTTTTATAATTTTAACTATCTTCAGCTCATACAAGCATGTCTGATATTGATGGCTGCTTTTCAGCCATTTTGAGCTGGTATCTTTGTTTTAATGCTGTTCTGTTCCATTTAATACACCTGCCTTGAAGAAATCTGCTTGTCTAGGGGTGAAAGCCATGTTAGAATCAGTTATAATTGATCTAAGTGAGATTTAGATTAACTGCTACAGGTACTAGATGGTATAGAGCTTCAGATTCCTTTGTTTCTTTTGTTTTCTTCTGTTGTATTTACTGCACAGAATGGCACTCAGTACAGCACTATTGGCATTTATAGTTGGTTGTACACACAAGTAAAATTCTGTCATAAAACGAGAAAGTAGTTTCTTATAACATCTGTGAGTTCCTTTTCCATTTCTCTTTTGTATGAACTGTTTTTCTTGAATTGTGAGCTTCCTCTGAACTGAGCACCAGATGGCCTTATCAACACAAACTTTATGATGAACATAAAACTAATCGAGCTAACTTGCTTACCTGCAAGATTTCATCACATCCTCATGTACATTATATCTAGTCATCATGGAGAGTCAACAAATAACTTGTCACATCTGGCCATCACAGAATAACATTAACTGTAGTTTTGAGACCTGAGACACCTCAAAATACTTTTGTCTTTACAGGGAACTCTAAGGCAAACTTACCCTAACTAAATGATGACCTGATTAAATTAAAACAACCTTCTAAGCTAGATGACCCTACTTCAAATGCTAGAAATTTCAAAGATAAATTCTACTCCCACCTCTAAGCTAGCACTGAGGTAAGACCTATATATAGTCAAAATCTAATAACATATCCATTTAATGGATCCCAGTATTAGCAAACTATAATAAGAGGAAGAAACTCCTTAGTCACAAAAACAAACTCAACACACCATCAGGTATGACAGATTTTAAAACGATCAGTAAGAACTTAGAACAAAATAAATTTCTACAAAAAACAAGGAAAGTTGACTTGCCATGACTTGCCATACATGCTAATGATAAACATAAAGCATTCTTTGGCTATGTCAGCACCCTAAGAAATAATAACCAGCAATGCTCTGAGCTAATATAGAATAATACTGCATATTCATTTGGTGAGGACACTGGCAACACATTAATGTTCAAACTCAATACAAACTTTAGTCCAATATCTCACTGAGATTACTACGTTATCTTGTCACACAACCCCAAAATTACCACTCATGATATATATATTTATATAACATATTTATATTTATTTATATATATATATATATATATATATATATATATATATATATATACATTGTAGACAACTCAATGAAGGACCATTTCATTGAAAAATAATTCATCCAGATAAAACTCTGAAACCCCATCTCACTAAAAAAAACAATTTAATCAAATTCTGAATAATTGAAATGACACAATCACGTTATAGTCAAACGATGATATAACTATAACACGATATAATTAAAAACACCTAAGGCAAAAGTATTCAAAAACACTTTTCTGCAGGAGAGATTCACCCCCCCCAACATACACATGCACACAGTCTGCCTTACTTTAATATACTAACGCCACAATTACACAGCTGTGTAGAAAAATGAAAATACCCCACACAATGAATCATTGTCAGTGCACACACGCACACACACGCACACACAGACCAAATCAGCACTGATTATGTAAAAATCATTTCAAGCACCTGCAAAAGCTTTTCTATACACACATTTCTGATTTTCTGTTGCAGAACTGCATATACTTATACCACATTTAACAAAACAGACTTTCAGGTTGTCTTTCAGTGAAACTGACATTTGACCATTGGAACTGATTCATCCCTCATTCCGTGAGTTTGTCATTAGATAACATTGGAATTATCTATTTTTATAGATACACACACACACACACACACACACACACACACACACACACACACACACACACACACACACACACACACACACACACACACACACATCTATATCTATACATATAAAAAAGATATAAATGTATGCATTCATGGGAGTCTAACAACTCATCAAACCCACTACATATCGATCAAGATCCCTATATATCAAAGGATAAAGTGCATTGGCAAACCCCAGAAACAAACTCACACTGTAGAACTATAATATCTGTAAGCTTTCTAAAAAAAAGAAAACAAAAAGGCCAAAAGTAAGAAGAGTAATTCCTAGAATGTTAGAGCTCTTGTCACTGAAATAAACAAACAACTCAGGAGCTTAAAATCCATCAAAGCCAAGTTTGAGGCTAAAATAGCTACCCAAGCCAAAAACAATCTTAAGGCATTTTTTAGTTTTGTTCATAATCTCAACAGCACAATGCAGCAATGCTCTGAGCTGATTGTGAATTATGTTACCTACAATTAGGTTGAAGATATAGCTTACCTACGGGCTAATAAATTTAGCTCTAACTTTACGCCTCTCTCCCCATCATCTGTCCCTCAATATATACCTGAAACTTGCTCAACTCCAGCTTTCACACAAAACCAAATCCTTTAAGTGTTTATCAAACCCTGGATGCTTCTTAAATAGCATGAAGCACAATTTAGACACACCCATAACAAACCTGTTCTTAGACTACAAACAGCTTTTGTACCAAGGGAATGAAGAACAACTACAGTCATTCCCTACTCAGGCATAGTAGAAAAGCTAAATAAACTGGGAATAAGCCCCTATGTCAACTGCTAGATTGCCAATTGACTCACAGATAGGATGCAGATAATCAAAATAGGGAAAATGCCTCCACAAAGTAACCAGTGGAATCCCCCAGGGTTCTGTGCTGGGACTTTTCCAGTTCGGCAACTACTTTTCTGAAATAAGATCCAAAACGAAAGGACTAAGTCAAAGCTCAGTTAATATACTTGTGATCGACTACCAAGAGGTGACCTGTATATGGCATACAAGGCATTCTCTGACCCATTACTGATGAATTTACTGCACATCAGTAAGTCAAACGGCATCAGAAATATTTGGCCTAGGGATCTAAACCTCTTCTGCAACATCACCAGAACGATTTTGCAGAAGATACAGTTGCTATTGTACTGACTTCTCATCCATATAAAACAAATTTAATCCCTGTCCATTTTCAAGCACAACTTACATCTATGGATGGGAAACATAAACTTACCCCAAGACTTCCTCTTTTCTAGTAATGGACAGATGCAGCTCCTAAATGTGTTAGTCCAAGTATGGGTCCCATCAAATGATCTTTTATGATTACAGTTATTTTCATTAGGGATAATATATAATTATCTACAATAGAATGGGTAAGGCAAATCTATAACCAAATGGGATAGGCTATTTTGAGCACAAAAAGGGAAACTGATTAGGCTTAAATATTCTGCAAGGGCAGCTAGTCTACTACTTACTTATGAACCTAAGAATCTAAAGAAATGATCAAACTTAAATGGTCGAAAAAAAACGATCAATGCACAAAAAAATTGTTTTTTATATTCCCTACTATTTATATATTCCAGCTCCGAGATCCAACTGCAGTAGGAAGAGGGCACATTTCCCAATCCCGGCTTACCATGACCTCATGTTGAAAAACTCAGCATATACCCACATTTCACCTATTGATGAAAAGCCACAAACTGCACCCATATAGTTATCTATATTTATATCTAAATCTCTCTCTATATCTATCTATCTATCTATCTATCTATCTAGATATAGCTATATCTAGTTATCAATATCTCTATATATGTATATATTTATATATGGGTCTACTTCTAATGATCAGAATCTCACTTACTCAACTTTTTTAACACCAAAATGACATAGCCTAAATGAATGCTCGGATCACCATCTGAAAACTCCTGCTAAGTAATCACTTGTGCACACTACAAAGTAAAATACAAATCAAACCAAATTAAACCCTCTCATGTGCTGGGAGGGGGGGGGGGTCTTCACGCACCATACCTTCCTAACTAAATATACAAACTCTGAGATCGCACTACAGTGCAGAAAGAGACAAAGTTCACCATGGTGGCTAAGTGGTTACTTACCTGGAGTTTTCATTCGGTGATCCAAGCATTTGTTGGTGCTAAGAAAGTCAGGTTAGATGGATTTTGATCATTAGAAGTATACTTATATATATATATCATATATAGCTGTATGTCCAAAAAAAAAAAAAAAAAAAAAAAAATTCATCTGCTTTTACTGTACTTGTGTTTCTACCTACTTTTTTTACTTTTGCATCATCTTAAAAGTACTCAATTGTATTTATTACTGCTTAGTGTAACTCATTCTAAGCCTTTTGGTTTAAACACTTGGGCTTCGGACCAGTTGTTTTGCACTGAGAGGGTTTGTGGTCTGCACTGTAGTGGCAGAACAGGTAGCTTACATCCTTCTAGGTTGGGAACTGCTGATTTGAGGGCTCAGTGTCTGTTATTCTAAAAGTGTATTAATTCTGGTTTAAGCACTTGGGCTTTCAGGCCAGTTATTTTACATTAAGAGGGTTCGTGGTCTGCACTCTTGTGGGAGGAGAGCCTGGAATCTGCCCTTCTGAGCTGGGAATTTCTGGTTAAAGGCTTATAGTGCATGCATATCTGAACTGCTTCTTACTGAAGTTGGTGCGCCTTGTTTGCTGTGGCATAGACTGGATTCGGGCCTGCTGGATCTAGCTTTGTTTGTGTAACTTGAGCACTAATCCAGGCATTCTCTAAGTATTCAATTGTATTTATTACTGCTTGGTAGTAACTTGATTAAAGTGTAGCTATCATTCTAAGTCTTTTGGATTAAGCACTTGGGCTTCAGACCAGTTGTTATACATTAGGAAGGTTTGTGGCATGCACTGTGGTGGCAGGACAGGTAGCTTTCATCCTTCTAAGTTGGGAACTGCTGATTGAGAGCCCAGTGTCTGTTATTCTTAAAGTGTATTAGTTCTGGTTTAAGCACTTGGGCTTCAGGCCAGTTATTTTACATTAAGAAGGTTTGTGGTCTGCACTCTTGTGGGAGAAGAGGCTGGACTCTGCCCTTCTGAGCTGGGAATTTCTGGTTAAAGGTTTATAGTGCCTGAATATTTGAACTGTATCTTACTGAAATTGGTACACCTTGTTTGTTGTAGCATAGACTAGATCCAGGCCTGCTGAATCTAGCTTTGTTTATATGCTTGTTGTTTGTTTGCTTGTTATTTCGCTGGAACGCTAATTCCACCTAATACGCGGCTTCTCAGCGCTTCTGTGGATCACTAGTGATATCTGCATTGTTTACTGTACTTATTTCCTTGTTTCACTTGAAAGAAAGTTACTGTTTGTCATTTTTGCATTTAAGTTACCTGTAACACATTGCACTTAAGTTACCTGGCACTTGCTCACTAAAGCAATTATATAAGTCAGCACTAAAAATTAAAAGCACTACACCCTCACTCCCCACTGGCCCTGGTTTTCAATTATTAAGGAATTCCCAATATTATTCTAGCATGTCCAAAGGTGAGTTGTCAATCTCCTCTCCGGTCCAGCTGGTGAATCTGGGAATCTTGAGGCAATGTTACAACTGCCTCATGTACACAGACAACCCTCTCCTCCTCCCAACAAATTTCAACACATGTGAGAGATGCAACCATATAGCCAAACTGGAGGCTAAGCTCTCTCAACTCAGTACTGGCATAACCAGTCAGGAGGAGAAGGAAACCACACTCACTACAATTCCAGTCTCACATAGACCTACCACGACAGCAAACCAAACACATAATCACACAAAAACATACTCGAGGCTCTAAATAAAGATCTGCCGAAGCAGCAGAGACCTCCAAAGCAGACACCCAAGCAGCCACTACTCCAAAACAAAACACGTGCAACACATATCTCACAAAGCCAGTGTGCCGAACAGTCACAGCCCTTAAAACTAAACAACACACCTGATACACTTGTAATAGGTGACTCTATCGTCAGGCACACTGACGTCCCGCTCACCAGGCTGAACAAGGAGAGGGTCACGGTGAGCAGCCTATCGGGTGCTAGGATCCGCCACATAACACAAGCACTCAAGTCACTCCAAGGCAAGTACAAATATGACTCAGTCATTGTCCATGCTGGTGTGAATGATCTGAGATGTACCTCCCTGGACTACATGAAAAGAGACATAAAGGAGCTCTCTGAGCATGTAGCCCAGGCCGGTATGACCCTGACCTAGAGTAGCATCTTAGCCTCACCAAGAATGATGCCACAGTATGAAGACAAGATGATCAATTTCAACAATTGGCTTAAGTACTGGTGTCATTCAAAGGGGATCCAATGCCTGTCAGCTTGGGATGATATGCTCGACAAGCCACGATGCTTCGCTATGGACGGCTTGCACCTGTCACCCCTGGGCTTTCGGATATTGGCAAAGGCTCTTGCTACCCTCATAGTGCCTTTTTTAGGCAAGGCTCAAAAGACCAACCCACCTCCATAGGTATCACAAGGGATAAGAAACTAAGAGTAATGCTACTCAACGCCAGAAGTCTAAACCTCAAGATGCACACACTCAAAACTCTCCTTAGCATGGAGAACATCGATATCTGTGCAGTAACAGAAACCTGGTTCAGGGCTCCCGAGTGCACCCCATCACTACCAGGTTATACCTCATACCATGCTTTTCGGCCCCAAAACTTGGACCGAACCACGAAAGGAGGGGGAGTATTGATATTCATCAAAGATACCCACACCTCCAGGTTGGTGGCAAAGCACAAAGCATCAGAGACTATCCATGTGCAACTAACAGTGGGTAAAACTGCCTTCCAGTTTATAGCCTGCTACAGATCACCCTCCCAAACCCCGGTACCCCACTCGGCCTTCCTGAGAACACTGGAAAATATGAAGGTCTCTCCAAACACCATTATATTGGGTGACTTCAACTACCCAAACATAGACTGGGAGCATTACTCTAGCTCCAACACCCTAGCCCAAAGGTTCCTAGAATTTATAAACTCAAATGCTATGGAACAACTTGTTACCACTCCCAAAAGAGGGGAAAACATACTGGACCTAATCATCACCAACATGGGGACTCTATGCTCCAGACCAGAAGTGTATCCCTCACTGGTAAGATCAGACCATAAACTAATCTCACTGGATATTCACATCCCGATCCCACCCCCTGCCCAGAAAACCACAGTGAAAAACTTCTCTAAAGCAAATTTCACACTCCTTAAAACTGAGGTGGAATCCTTCAAAGCCCCTGGGCCTGTGGAAAATACGGCCCAGACCACAGAATCCTTTATAAATGCATTCTATGAACACCTTCAGGAATGCATGGATCATGCGATCCCAAATAAAACCAAGACCCAATCCTCCAAAGGCAGACGTCCTGTCTGGTGGACCCCAGCCATAAACAAACTATACAATAGAAGGAGGAAGCTACTAAATGATAGAGCAAAATCCCAAAAAGGGAAGGCATCACTGATCAGTATTAGCAAAAAACTACGGGCACACATAAAATTGTCTAAGGCCAGCTTCGAGAGAAAAATTGCACAGGACACTAAGGATAATCACAAGGCTTTCTTTAGTTATGTTAGGAACCTGGGTGGTAATTCCCAGATATGCTCAGAATTAGTCCAAAATGACAAAAAATACACTGAACCCACAGACATTGCCAACATCCTAGCTGACAGGTTCAGCGCAAACTTCTCCCCCTTTCCCCACCAAAAGGGCAAATATCTATCCCAGCAGAGTGCTACCCCCCTGACATCTCAGATGCTCAGGTAAGAGCCGCCCTCTCCAAAGCAAAAACACAGCATCAATGGGACCAGACGGTGTCCCGGGCTGCATCCTACATGAACTCCAAGAAGAGCTAAACCCAAACATAAAACTACTGTTCAATCTCAGCCTTACTACAGGATATGTGCCCAAAGAGTGGCGTACAGCAACAGTGGTCCCTCTCCATAAAGGTGGTGCCTCAACGGATCCTGGAAACTATCGCCCCATAAGCCTGACTAGCTTGGTCTGCAAAGCTATGGAAAGGATCATCATGGACCTCATAAATAAAGATATTGGGGACCTACAAACACTGGATCCTACCCAGTTCGGCTTTGTTAAGGGCAGATCCTGCCTCTTAAACCTGGTTGATTTCTTTGAAACAGTCACCAAGGCCATTGACGAGGGGAAGGTGGTCCACACAGCCTACCTGGACCTCGCAAAAGCCTTCGATACAATACCCCACTCGGGCATTATAGATAAGCTTACCAGCTTAAATTTAAACCCCTATGTCACTAGATGGATTGCAAATTGGCTCAAGGACAGAACCCACATGGTTAGAATTGCTGGAGCCATGTCAGACTCCAAACCAGTTACAAGTGGTTTCCCACAAGGCTCAGTCCTGGGACCTCTCTTGTTCGGTATATATTTCTCAGAGGTACAGACCAACACGGAAGGACTGTGGCTGACCAAGTTCGCAGATGACTGCAAACTGGGCGCCGTAATCGACTCTCCAGCCGACACAAGCATCCTCCAAAAGGGCCTCATAGAAACATACAATTGGTGCCAGAGCCAAGGCCTCAAGCTAAATGACAAAAAGTGTATAGTCATCCCCTTTGGCAAAAACAAAGTGCCCACAAATTACCACATAGGTGGTAATCCATTAAGTACAGAAGAAGTAATTAGGGACCTGGGGACCCAAGTTGATAGCAATATCTCATTTAACAACCACGTGGCCAAAGTGGTTAGAAAAACATTTTATATAGCCCACCTAATCATGAAGGGAATCACATCTAGATCAGGGGACGTCATCGTGCCTCTTTACTCATCCCTCATCAGGCCCATAATTGAGTACAATGCCCCTTTTGGGATGTACCTTACCAGACACCTGCAGCAACTGGAAAGACCCCAAAAGTACCTCACCAAGAGGATCAAAGGGCTCAAACAGATGCCATATGCTGCCCGGTTAAAGAAACTCCAGCTCTACTCAGTGGCATACCGCCTGTTCAGAGGCGATCTGTGCCTGACGATAAAGCCATGTCCAACCCGAATTAATGGACATGCTGCACTTCAGAAAATCCAAATAAGAACGAGCCATGTGCTCGAGAGACTTGAACCTCAGCACTGAAATAAATAGGACATGCTGGAGGACAGATTCATAACCCAGAGGCTCCCTTCACTCTGGAATAAAATCCCAGTCCAGGTTAGGCAGAGTCCCTCATTGACTCTCTTCAAGAGGAATCTTGATGAGTGGATGGGAGATCATAGGTTTACCCCGGGTATCACTTCTGTGTCACTGTTAGACAGAGGCACAGTATACTAACCTCGAAAAAGGGCATAGCAAAATTAATTTAAAATGGGTGGCGAAAGCCAAACACATTCTGGCTAGGCTTATAAATGCCCTAGGGCAGATAGCCTAGTATGAACCTATGAACCTATGAACCTATGTATCAAAAAATTAAAATATCAAAATGGCAATTCTGTTGGAAACAACTGGGTAATTACTAGCCAACTGAAAAATGCAACAACAAAAAAAGGGTAAAAGTTTTTCAAGCTCCCAAATCTTCTGCTAATTATATTTACCATCTCCAAGATTACACTACAGTGGAGAAAGGCAAATTCCCTCTTTCCTGCTGCACTGTGATCTCACACTGAAAAACACTGATACATGTGATAAGCTGATTTTTGATCAGCTGTAACTAAATTATTCTATTCTGAAACATGAATTGTCAACCATTTGTCAGTAACCCATATCTATCTATCTATCTATCTATCTATCTATCTATCTATCTATCTATCTATCTATCTATCTATCTATCTATCTGTCTGTCTATCTATCTATCTATCTATCTATCTATCTATCTATCTATCTATCTATCTATCTATCTATCTATCTATCTGTCTATCTATCTGTCTGTCTATCTAGCTATCTATCTATCTGTCTATCTAATTTAGTGATGTAGAGGCTTGCTCACACATCAATGGCTGAATGGGGGACTTGACCCTGTGCAAAAGGTTTTTTTTGTCCGTATTTTGCAACATTAGTGATATTTCTGTTACAGCTTGTGACCTCCCAAGGTTTTTGATGTATAAAAATCAGTTAATCAAGTGTTGATTAATGGAGACAAGTATTCATACTGGACCTCTGTAATGTTTATTCTAGAAAAGACTTCAGTAAAGAAAGACAGAAAGGAGGAAAGAAAGAAAAGAAAGAAGAAAGAACGAAAATATGTACTCCACTGGCTCACTGCCTGTCAAAGGTGTACACCTCTAACAGTTACTCTGGTGCTGGTTTCAGTATAGTAAAAAAAGAAAACAAGCAAACCAGAAAGGAAGTGAACTGTCAGATGACATTGTTTGATAAATCCAGTCATTATCACCCAAGCATACATGCCTACAGCAGCTACACTGGGAACGTTTTTGTTTTGAAAATGTTACATTTTGAGTTTCAACAGGCTTAAGGCCCAACAGTTGACATCACAGGCTAACATTCCTCATGATTTCCAGTATGTTTAATCTGCCCTAATTAAAGTATGTCAGGCACTTTCTCATAACATATGTGTTCCTTTCAGTTTTCTCAGTTTACAGTCAGCTAGATTTTCTTCAGAAAGATTCACTTTAACCAGGTCATTAAGATTTTGTTGAAGTAAGTCGGAATGTAGCTACCAGGTGAAAGAGTGAGTGGAAGATGCATGTAAAGATAGTCACCCACCACATATTGGTTGCTGGTGTATGCATTACTTTCTTCCTTCCACCTGTGCACTAATGTGTAGTGGACATAATGCTGTCACACACCCTGCAGTGGATAGAGTTCTGTTAGTGGCTGGTTCATTACCTTTACAGTCATTAAACTATGTTACAGAATGCCAAAGAGACATTGAACATTGAACTGCCAGAATGAGAAAAACATAAAGAGAATCAAATAATGTACTGAGGAGGGGATCTCCCTGTAGTGTGGGATGCTAGTCCCTTATGCATTCACAAATCCATTATTCCTACATTGAGTTCAGGCATCCACAGCAGAAAGGAATATCTTTTTTCTTAGAATATATGATCTCCGTGAATGAACATGTCAACATTTTGATTGACAGGCTTTCAGATTTAACCATCTTTAATAATGCATAGTTACCACCGAGCTTCTGCACAGAACTTACATACGTACCTTTGGTATATTCTGCATTTAAGTGCATATGCTTGGAAACACATATAAGTTATCAGTATTACTACAAAAGCTTCCTTCCTGCACATGAAATAAAGAATACACTAAGTTCACTCTTATCTTGCCAAGGCGCAGACGCCTTGAGCAGTGTCAGTCATGCATCAAAACAAAAAGTGTACATATGAAGAATAGTTAATTTTTTTTATAAAATGTAACAAAATTGAAGGCTACTTTAATGATGTTTTCAAATGAATGCAAAATGTTGTAGATTGACTACAATAAGCACTTTGGCAGTAGTAGTTTACCTTCTGATTAAACAATTCTTTTATATACCACTTCACTTAAGACAATTTTGTTTTGCAGGTCTGGAGTTGTATGTCTTCTCATAGAAAAATTCTGATTCTCTAACATATTCCAAGTGTAAAGTACAGTTCTGTAAGTTGCCATAACAGTAGAGGTTCAAATGATCAATGCTGCAGTGACTTTAGCTATATGAGTTATATCCTGCCAAGGATATAACATCCAGCCAGCTTCTAACCCTTCAAGTCACTTTCCATGCACCCAAACTATCAAGCAGCTCACGCTGAGCTGACTAAAAGACAAGTTTAAGCACAGATCTCTTCACAGCTTTCCTGCTAGCAGATAGAGAGAGGCTGAGCCTTGAAAGGACAAGGCTGGGAATAAAAAAGAATGAATATTCACACCCTGGGATTAGAAAACACTAAAAAAATAAAAATAAAAAAAAAATAAAAAATGAGGTGGATAGAGAGAGGGAACACTTACTGCAGCAGTGATCATTCAGACATTTACTGTTATGCTAAGTTCAGTGTACACAACAGTACTATGTTCTTCACATTGATCACTGCTGTAGTAGCCTTAGCTATATGGGTAAATTACCATACTTAGTATATTTGGGAGGTGGAAGGAGAAGGGTCCAGAATCCTCTGGAGAATGGTCCTAGCAAAGCATGGTCTAGAGCTAGAGAAGAAATCCAGTTTATAGTGCTTTGTAAAAGTATGTAAAGATGACCAAGTAGCAGCTTGTAGAATACCTCTTGAATCCAACTCTTTACAAAAATCCACAGAAGAAGTCATGGTCCTTGTAGAGTGGGCCTCAACCCTGCCTGAAATAGATTTGTCATGGTGACTGTAACCAAAGGTAATAGTCCTAGACAACCATTTGGAAACAGTTAGTTTTGACATAGGTTATCCTTTCTTCTTACTTTCACAAGAAACAAATAATTAATTGGATGATTTGAAAGATTTAGTTCTGTCAAGATAGCACCTGAGTTACTTGTGGACATTCAGTGTGTGGAGTATCCTTTCTTCCTCATTTATAGGTTCAGGAAAGAAAATGGGGTGATGGATAGTTTGTCTCAAAGGCATAAAAGAAAGATTAGTTCTCAAAAAAACCTGTCCTTGTGGAAAATGAGCTTGCAACACAGATATGCATCTTGCAGAGGCCAGTGAAATCAATAAAACTGTTTTCCATGTTAAAAACTTCAAGTCAGTCAGGTTACCTGGTTCAAATGGAGCAAGTGTTAGTTTCTCTAACACAAAATTTAGATCCCAAGGAGGGTCTGCCAGTTTACTTGCAGGTCTCTTTTGGAACCCCCCCTTTTAAGAACATGACATGCAATTGCTTGAAGAGGGGGATCCATGGGCAGATATGCAGAAATGACCAATAAATGAATGCTGATAGAGGAATAAGAAAGGCTATAGGATAGTAACTCACAAACGTACTGTAAAACCAAAGAACATGTCCTGAATGGGTGCTGGTCATGTTGTTGGCAACAACTAGAAAACCTTTTTCCATTTGCTAATATGTGATTTTCTAGTAGCAGGCTCTCTTGCCTCCATCAGTACCTGCCAAACATTCTCAGAAAACAGGTGGTTAAAAGGAATCAAGACCCTATCATCTCAGCAGTCAATTTAAGATGATTTATTTTGGGCTGTATCAAACATCTCTGTTCTTGTATGAATAGATCTACTCTGTGAAGAAGCTTGTGATAATTGCCCCTGGCCATTTCTAAAAGAAGTAGGACAAAAGTTGCCTGGGTCATAAGGGAGTTGACACAATGATCTTGGAAGATTCCTTCTGAATCTTAAGAGGAACCATGGATATTACTGGAGATGGTGGAAAGGCATGCAGGGGCATTCCTGCCCAAAGAAAAGAAAAGGTATCTGTCATCCAGGCCTTTTTGCATGGAGTTCTGGAACAGTATTTTGCCAGTTGATTGTTCAAAGAGGAAGCAAAGAGGTCTACTTGAGGAACTCCCTAAATATGCATCAAATCTTGTGAGAACCCCCTCCCCCCAATCTAGTTTTCATTCATGAAGATCTGCCATGATCTTGCTTAGTTTGTATTCACCATAGTTTTCCTATGACAGAATGTAGGATGTTTATAGAGTGAGATTGTGCAATTAAGCTGTATTCCAAGCTTACAAGGCTAGTTTGCAAAGGGGATATGTATGGTTCCCCCTTCCTTGTTGATGTACCATGTCACTGTGGTATTACCTGTAACCACTTGAAGATTTCCCGAAATCAAAGATGGTTCAGAGAATTGAGTGCCTGGATCTCAGGAAAAGCATCTCCTTGACATTTATGAGCATCTGTCATTGGTGTCTGTAAAAGGAAAAACTTCAAAGATCAATACACGTTAGGTTCAAGCAAGGCACCCTTTATTACTTGCAGCAAGGAGACAAAGCATGTAGGTACAAGGTTTGTCTAACTTTCTGGTGGTCAGTATATTATTCTTATACAGTTCTCTTCATGTCACATAGAAAATGTTACTAATCTACTGCTGACGTAGTTGGACGCAGCTTTCTGTATGTTACACAGAAAATGTTACCAGGCTTATTGCTGACATGGTCAGATTATTGCTGTCTTGCAAAAACATTTGAGAAAAACAACCTGGCCTTGGGCTTATTTTAGCCCACCTTGTCTCTTCAATTCTTCTATTGTACAATTCTAATACATGCGATATATTTTGTCTAGATTCAAGGTACATTTCTAGCTTTGGTACAAGTAGTGCTGACTATAGTTTAAGCTTTCAAACATCTACTGTTTTCTTTATCAAGACTTCTAGCAGCTGCACATTTTCTCATGGCATAAGCAAAAATAGAATGTCTCTTATTAAGTTTCCGGTAGCTGCACATATTTTCATTGCATAAGCAGAATAAAGTGTCTTTTATTAATTTTCTAATAGCTGTGCAGATTCATGCAGTATGAACAGAATAAATGTATTAACCCTTTTAAGCCTTTAATGTACTAAGCATGCACATTGCTATTATGCATTTTCCTAACATTTCCCCCTTTTTTAATACTTTTATTCTACTTTCAAAACAAGCATAAACAGTTTTTTTCTTCCCTTAACCTCTACCTACTCACGATTTGCAGTTAAGAGAGTCATTTAGTTTAAACCCATGAAAGCATTTTCAATTTTTCAGTAACTCTTCGAGTTCGGCATCTTGGTATAAGGTTTCTGAAACTGAAATGTCTACAAATTTTTGGTTAGTCCTTTTATGCAGGGGATGCAGCAGCACCCACACACCATCAGTAGAGCTATCCCTACACAGATGGCAATCAGAATGTTCATCAGGATACTGCCCCACCCCCCAAACAATTTCTGGAAAAGTCCGTCAATGGATTTGGTCCTGGTTTGGTCATGGCTGACACCTGCTGGATTACCTCAAGATGGTTGTCTATCTCGTGTTTGTGGTCAGGAGTATATGAACAACACTCCTCCTGGATTAAAGTGCACATTCCTCCTCTTGCCATTAGGGTGAAGTCAAGAGCCATGCAATTTTGAAGTACCACTGTTCTCATGGCAGTCAGTTCATCAGTTACCAATTCTAGGGCAGAAAAGGTTGCATTACTTATTATTTCAAGCAGCTTAGACAATTTTCTCAGTTCCCAGATTGATTTTGTTGCTCCATATGCTGGTAATACGCCGGCCCACAATATGACAGTATCATTCAGGTCCATGTTGTGATAGTCCTTTGTTATTTTCAGGACCTAAGTCATGATGGTATTTCCAGGGTGCATTGATTTGTCCCACTGAATTTACAGGCTTCTTGATTTGTCGGACATTCCGAATCTTCCCTTGAGGTAAAACTGTCGTGTGTCGTATGGCCGGAACCAGGTATCCCAAAAAACAACTGCCGGACCAATTCTCGGGTAGCCATTTATATGCTTTTCTTCCGCATATAAAGTAACAATCTTCCACTTTAGTAGTAACTTTACTATACCCTTGCTCTGCATGAAACATTCTTCTGTTGATTATAGACAGTTGTTTATAGAGATCAGCATTAAGTTGTACTTCTTCAATTGTCCTATGCATCAGTTTAACAAATGAATCATAGCTCATGTTGCAATAGAATCTGATGTTATCGGATTTAGTGTAGCATCTATAGGGAACAGTTACATTGCAATAGCTCCAACCCACCTTGACTGTATCATTCTTATAAAAACACACAGTTCCTTTCTGTTGAATAGACAAGTGCAATGCTACCTTATCTTTTGATGTGACATTTGATGTATCAAGAATTAAGTTTTCCCAGGTCTTGTTAGCCCCTAGGGGAACTGCAGTAAAGAGTAGCCCCCCATATGCTGTTGGTAAAGCTGTGCAAATCCAGCAATTTGAAACATTGAAGGTTTCAGCATACACATATTTAATTGCCTGGTAAGTATAAAAGTTTGGGTGCCACTCTGCATGCTTATTTAGTTCTACTTGCGTGGCTGAGAAAAGAAATGGCCACAATAAAAAGATTATTGTCACCAGTACAGTCAACAGGATGGTCATGTAATATTTTTGTGGAAATGGTTGTTCTGCATTTCTGTTTTCTCCGGTTCTTCCAAGTAGGTGTATTTGGATCTTACTGGAGTCCATCATCTTATTTTGGACACTTGATCTTACTCTCTGCCCTAATAGGACCTTCAGCACCGATGGTTTCTTCACAGTCCTACTGATCTGACCCCCCTTTGTAGCCAGACTTTGTGCTTAGTGTGCAGGACCCCTTTTGCATGAGCCATCCACGTAATATGTCACCTCGGCATTGTCCAAGGGGACGTCTGTGAGATCTTTTCTAGGTAGGGTCTTTTGCTCAATTACCTGCAGGCAGAGGTGGGGTGTGCCATATGCAGGGGTTGGGAGCAGTGTAGAAGGGTTCAAAGTTGTACATCATTCAATTGTCATATGAGGTTGGCTCAACAATATAGTCAGGCAGGAAAGATGCCTAGCAGGGGAGAGATATTCCACTTTTTTTTTGCAGTAAAATGATTGCGACTGCATGGGGCACTCTCAAAGTGAGAGGGTGGAACAAGACTACTGAGGCTGAAGCCTGCACTGCCATTGCAGCTGCAACTACTGCTTGTACACAGTGGGGTAAGGATTGTGCCACTGGGTCCAGTTGTGATGAATAGTAAGCGATGGGGCATTGCTTATCCCCATGCTGTTGTGTTAATACTGATGTCATGTAACCCTGCTTGCAATCTACAGTCTGGAAAAAATGTTTATGATAGTTTGTCAATCCCAGAACTAGTGAGGACGCTATTAACTGCTTTAGTTTACAAAAGGCAGACTCTGCCTCTGGTGTCCATTGTAACAAATCCTGCGCTGCCATAGGCATCTTAAATATAAGGTCAGTTAAGGCTGCAGATTCCAAAGCGTAGTTTGGAATACAGCTTCGGCAAAAATTAGTTGTACCCAGGAAGGACATCATTTCCTTCTTGGTAGTGGGTTTTGGTGCTTGTAAAATTGCTACTTTTCTGTCCTCATCTAACGTTCTACCTTCCTTGGATATTACATATCCTAGGTATTTAACCTGTTTTTCCAGAGCTGCAGTTTGTCTTTGTTTACCTTATGTCCCTCAGCAGCTAAAAATCGTAGAAGTGCTATGGTATCTTCCTTACAATCCTGCTGGGTGGGGGCCGCCAGCAGAATGTCATCAACATAAAGTAAAACCTGGCTACCTCTTGGTGGGTTGAATCCCGCCAAGTTGCTTGCCATTTCTTGTGAGAATATCGTTGGACTTTCACAATATCCCTGTGGTAGGCGTGTATATGTATATCTTTTTCCCTGAAATGTAAATGCAAACTGATACTGGCTATCAGGGTGTATCGGTATTGAAAATAATGCATTGCTAATGTCTACCACAGAAAAATATTTTTGTTGAGGTTTTAAGTCATTCAACAGGGTGTGTGGATCTGGCACTATGGGTGCCCTTGGTATTACCGCATCATTTACAGCTTGCAAATCCTGGACCATACGCCATTCTCCATTGGCTTTTTTAACTGGAAATAAGGGTGTGTTACATGGTGAATCGGGAGATTCTATTAGTATCCCTCCTTTAAGTAAGGATGCTATAATAGGCTTTAAACCTGCCTCTGCATCTTTTTTTAAGGGATACTGTCTTTTTTGTGGTCTGAATGCTGACTTTGGCATGATAGTGACTGGCCCTGATGTACGAATGAGTCCTACATCTGATTTCCCTGTTGACCAGAGAGTCTCTGGTATACCTCGCAAGGTGTTTTCTTCCTCCTTTAATAGGAGTGTCCATCAGCTGTCTTTACTAGATTGCAATTGCACAGCTGGGTTGGTCTGAGTTATCCAATTCCATTTTTGTACTTGTATCCCCTGTCCTGACAGTTTTAGTTCTGTCTGTTTTTCCCATCTTGTGGCTTTTTCTCCTGGGTCTGCCCATTTTATATTTTTGTTTTTAGTTAAACTAACATGTGGTAATCGATTAGATTTATAAAGTGGAAAAAACTCCTGGGGCAGTGAACAGCTGGCTACACTGTTCCCTTCTGTGTCCCAGTACAGGTTACGCAGCATCAATCTATTTGTATGATTCTTAAATAATTCTTTCTCATATTCCTTATTAGGTCCTGGTGTGTTACAAAAATACAGGCTACAGTGCAACAGGTGTTGCTTGTCAATGTCAAGGGGGAAAACTTACTGATGGCTATGCTCATTAGTTCCTCGGTCATGGTCCCTGGACCAGTCGTAACCAAGTCCTGGCTGTACCAGTAAAACATTTCACCCTCCGATTGCACGACAAAGGTATTATTTTGTCGCTGTGCTTCCATACCCTGCATGGTTGGGACTACTGCTATACCAAATATCTGCATGAGGTCTCTGCCCAAGAGATTTACTGGGCATTTTGCAAAAACTACAGTATTGCTTTTCTGTGTTAATCCTGAAACTGGATCAGTTATTGCAGTGTTATGGGAGAGAGGCTCCCGATACAGCTGTCCATTAGCTGCTTTGACCAGTATGTAATCAGGTGACCCTATGTTTTCTGGTAATTTGGAGGGGTGTATCAGGGTCTGTGATGCCCCTAAATCACACAAAAATTTGACCTCCCTTCCTTCTACCAAGAGTGTAACTTCTGGTTTAGTGTCTGCTAAATAGAGTTCTAAGCTCAACAAAGCTAGGTCTAATATTTAGTTTTCTTCATTGTCACTAACTTCCTGCAATTCCTCTACTCCCTCTTTCACATTCTCATTTGTCCTTTCTTTGCTAGCCCCTTCTAGTGATTCTTGACTATCATATAGTCAGTCCTCATCCTCCTTGTCTTCCGTTGTTGCCTTCTTATTTTTCCTGCAATCCCTTGCCAAATGTCCCTTTTTAACCACATTTAAAACATTCTCCCCTTTTCAAAGTCCTCTGATCGCTGATCAGACTGCTTGTTTCCCTGCACATTTTTCTTGCCCTTTTTCCCAGACTGCACTACATAAACTTCTGCTCTGTCTTCTACAGAAAATATTTGAGCTTTCTTTTTCTTTTTGCTATTAAAATGCCTTTCGGCATGTCTAGCATATTCAAGTAATGATTGTAACCTGCTGGTACGATGGTCTACCGTGTGTTTTGTAATAAAACTGCTTATAGGCACACTACTGCCTTTCAAAAATGCATTCTTTAACTGCTGTTCATATGGAAAATCTTGCATTTGATCTTCAGGAACCTGCTAAATCTATGATTGCCTATGCTGTAAGTGATGGTTTAACAAAGATATTTCTTGTTTAAAACAAAAAAGGGCAGTGATTGAATAATTTATGTAATGTAGCTTAGGTTATATGATATATACCAATATATGTGAAGTATAATGTTTCTAAATGTGTACTTGTTAATGGTTTAATTACTGTTATATAAATGTAAATGTGCCTATGTCACAAGTGATAATTCAATAAATGTGTTAAAAATGTGACTATGGATACAAACATGTGAATATTGTCAATTGTGCTGATTCCAGAATAGTCTGTCATACTAAGATTACACTGAAATAGTGCATTAACACAGGATAAATAATATACACACAGCAGTTAAACTGTCAACTTAATTGGATGACCACTGCATCTTGGTGTATCTAAATAATGCAGTAGGCAAGCATCCTCTTCAGCCAATAAGTTGCATTTTGCCTTCATACTGGTATTGGTCAGATAGAGAAAGTAAATGTCACTGTATCACATCTGGCAAAAAATTAATTATGCAGTCTGTGAGCTACGTTAACATATTTGCAACATGAAACATACAACAGCAAGGAAAATGAAGCATACTGTAGCTTAAAGATCAGCTGATTTAAATGAAGGTGGTCAATCAATGTAAAGTAGAATAAAATAAAAAGTTGACTTGTTTTCTTTTAACAACTGAAGGCAGAAATGCATTCAATAAATGCTTTCAGTAATAGAAATAAACTGCTGCAAGATATCACCACATAGTCACTATGTTCCTAGATTATGTGGAAACTATATGGAACAATGTAATATCCAGTTATGGCTGAATTATTCAGTTTTATTTTTATGTGATCTGTGGAATATTCTGACATACATAAATCTTTTCCCTTGGCCTCTATGGGTAAAATGCCCAAAACTGCAGTTTAAACATTTCTAGTCAAATTATTAATGGCATTTCTCTACTGATACATTTGTGGCAATTGCTTCTAATAAAACTAATATTGTAGTAAGACTTATAATTTTGATCAGACACAGCCTACATGTAATATGTATAGTTTCCTAATTTTGCAGTGCATACATTCAGTGTAAACTGTTATTCTGAGTAATGAATATGATCATTATGTAAAGAAGCAATCTTGACTGAATGATCAGCATGCAATGTAGAAATTCATAAGCATATAACACTGATAATAAATGGCAGTTTTAGCCAAGTAAGTACACATAAGCACAAAATAACATTTTCTTTCCCTCTCTGCTAATGGATAAATGCATATGGTCGGCTACATTATTATTATTATTTTTATTATTATTATCATTATTATAATTATATTATTATTTACACAGTATTTCATATACTAATAATGTCTCCATTTAACTGAATTTGTTTTCCAGTTTATAAAATTGGAATATATGAAAACTAGTTTTAGGACTGAATAATTCAATGTAGGCTAATATTTTCTTAGGAAGCTGTGCAGTAAGAAAATCAAAGAATCTGTTAATCAACTATAAACAGATATAAAATAATTATTATACAATGACTCCTCTAAAACGTGCACGCTGATTGGCCAGCCCAACCAGCGTGCCCGTTGTAAATCCCTCAATATACTAAAGGAAAAAGGTCCGTCGCAGACTTTTCCGTTAGTATAAAACACTATCTCGCTATGTTAAAAGAGTTTAACATAGCAACACAGGTTTAAAAAAAGCAACGCAGATCTCCGTTGCTTTTTTTAAAGCTGTCTCGCTATGTTAAACTCCTTTAACATAGCGACAGTGTGTAAAAAGCAACGGAGATCTTGCGATCTCCGTTGCTTTAACCTGTCTCGCTATGTTAAATGAGTTTAACATGAGACAGTTTAAAATAAGCAACAGAGATCTCCGTTGCTTATTTTAAAGTATCTCGCTATGTTAAACCCATTTAACATAGCGAGACAGTAAAAGCAACAGAGATCTTGCATTCTCCGTTGCTTTTGCCCACAACTCTGATGTACTGCGTAGGCATGCGCAGTACATCAGAACTGCCGCGGAACACCAGACAGCTGCGGAAGGGCAGCAAAGAGGCATTATACAATGCCATTATTTAAGAAAAGTAATTATTTCTTTTCTTAAATAATGTCATTATATAATAATAACCACTTCTGGGTGTGGGTAATGCTGGATTTACCCACGGTTGTCTTTGTTTGGTCCCGAGGGCGAAGACCAAACCACGCCAACCGTGGGTAAATCCAGCATTACCCACACCCAGGCGTGGGTTATTGCTATATAAAACTATCTGTTTTCTTTACCACAAAAAAATGTCAGACATGAATTAAAAGATTCTTGTATAATGATAACAAAATTCTTTTGATTTTAAAACATGGCATTCAGTCCTCACTAGTGTTGTTAATGTTTCTAATGTATTTCTGTTGGGCTAACTATTTAAAATGTTTATATATGAACAGATTTACTGCTAAGCAAAGCATGTTCTAAAACATGAAGAAAACATGTTTTATGATGTCCAGAGGATGGCATGTATTTTTTCTGAATATAAACTTTTGCAACGGTTATGCAGAAAAAGAAAGAAAGAAAGAAAGAAAGAGGTAAAAAGAGAAGAAAGAAAAAAGAAAGAAAGACAATACTGAAGAGGAATGTTTGCCAGATCAATATATGCCACATCAAGAAAAGAGACTGACTGTCGTAGTGTTTTTTTTTTTCGAGACTGGCATTATTACTGGTGCTTTGACACAAGATGTGATTTTATTTTATTTGGATGGATTCCACACAAAATATGATATGTCTACATAATTCTTTTTAAAATCAATTTCTTAGTTTCATAGATAGGTACGAGGCTATCGGCCCAAGGGCCTAAGTAAGCCTATCCAACAAGGTTCCCTGGCTTACGCCACCCAAGAAAGTTATTTTCCTGTGCCCCTGTTGAGCAGAGCGACAGAGGTGATCCACGGGGTATATTTCCTATTTCCCATCCAATCATCAAGATTTTTCTTGAAGAGTGCTAATGAGGAACTTTGCTTGACATAGATAAGTAGCTTGTTCCAGAGTATGGGAAGTCTAAGAGACAGAAATCTATCCCTCCAGCATGTCCTGTTTATTGTAGGACAAGGTTTAGGTCCCTAGAGCATGTAGCTCAGAGGGATTGAGATTTCTTTAGGTACAGCATGTCCAACAGCCCTAGGTTTGACATAGCTTTATATGTTAGGCAGAGATCACCTTGGAGTAGGCAATATGCTATGGAGTAAAGCTGGAGTTTTTTGAGACAGTCAGTGTAGGGCATCAGTTTGAGGCCAGTAATCCTCTTTGTGAAGTACTTTTGTGGCCTTTCCAGCGGCTGCAGATGTCTTGTGAGGTACATGCCAAAAGGGGCATTGTACTCTATAATGGGTCTAATGAGTGTCAAGTAGAGGGGAACAATGACCTCTTTTTTCCTGGATGAGAACCCTTTTGTGATGAAGTGTGCCATGTAGAAGGACTTCCTGACTACTGTGGCAAAGTTATTATCAAAGGAGAGACTACTGCACACCTGGGTCCCAAGGTCTCTTATCACACATTCAGCGTTAAGTAGACTGCCGCCTATGTGGTAGTTCATGGGTATGATATGTCTACCAAAGGGGATGACAATGCACTTTTTGGCATAGAGCTTGAGGCCATGGCTCTGACTCCAGGCATCTGTCTCAGTGAGGCCCTTTTGTAGGAGGTCCACATCTTTTGGAGTTTTAATTATGGCTCCTAGTTTGCAGTCATCTGCGAACTTTGTTAGCCAAAGACCTTCTGTGTTAGCATGTCATTCAGTAATCTGGATACAGAGCAATCAACTGCCTGTCTGATTGTGTTACTTTGCTGTTGAGGGTTGGTAGGCATCAAAGCCTCCCCTGATATAGGGGATGATCTCAGCCAGATGCACCATTGCTCAAGAGACTTTGCGGGGCTCAAAACTTTATATGACAGGAACAAGGTACTACTACTACTACGTGGCCTAGACCTCGAGGATGTTAACTTGTTTTAGGAACCACTTCCAGAGGAAGGAAGTCACCACTGACCAATGATGAAAAGTATCTTCTGATAGCTCCAGCCACTGCATTTGAGGGTGAGACCCATGCAATGGTCCATGTACATAGATGGCCCAAGTCCATACCTTACTCATATTATAGACTACAGTACTAATTTAGAGTGACCAATTCCACGGAAGGTGCAAAAAGCTGCCAAAACCAAAAACAAAGCACCTCGAACCCAGCAGGTTAAAACACGAACAGCTTTAATGGCAACCACAAAGTGCAACCAAAAAATTAATGCTGACAAAATTAAAATAACGTTTTCATCACCAACTTCCTCAGATAAATTGGTCTTCTTAGCCTTCACCTTATATAAGTTAAATAATTAATGCATATCCAATGAACTCAGAGCTATAATTAAATAATAAAGACATACAAATATTTATATCACATCTTTCCATGAGCCTTTTAAAATTTGACAATAAATACACAATGTATAAAATATAAGAAATATAAAATTGATTATGGTACCAAAAAAATCAAGTGTGTGGATATTTGCATACTCATTTTACCAACTTTAGTGAATATGTATATTCTACATAAAAATCATTCTATCGAAATGGACTTTAGGTTCCCCCTGCTGGAAAAATATTTCATTACAAATATAGCAAAAGTACGTGTAAATAGTGAAATATAAATACGTTAATATCCTAAAAATAATATTCTACATTACTATATGGTGAATTGTCAAGTTTCTTGATGGAACACTAAAATTAATGAATAATTAATATATCTCGTAAAAAAAACTTTTAATATATGTAGTCCTTTAAAATAACAATCATAAACTTATAACTTCGCAGATCTCAATTTCAACACTGGAGTAAGTGAAATCATATCATTGAGACCTGGAAATTTACTGGCTTCCAATATTATTTGCCAGTACAATTCTCTATACTCCACAAGTGTTTCCCACATACCACCCCTGGGGTCCACAGCCACTGTTTCTAATATAAAAAACTGAAATTCTGCCTGCTTACATACAACACTGTACTTATATAGTGCATTGTTTTCACATTTGGTTCTAATGTCATAAAAATGCTCATAAATTCTTTGCTTAAGTTTCCTTTCGCTCTTCCCAACATAAAATGAATCACATCTTTTACATAGGGCCAAATAAATGATACCTTTGGTATTACAATTTGCAAAGGTATTTAAAATTAATTTCTTCTTCCTTGCTTGCAAATATATAACTTCTCCTGTTATAAGGTGGGAGCAATAAATACAGCTTCCACACTTAAATAAACCTTTTTTCTTTTTAATGCCTTTCTCCAAATTGTATCTATTTGTACCCCTCTCCAATAAACTCTATTACCTCTCCGATAAGTATACTTCAAATTGTTGTCAAAGATGTGTTTTAAATCAGACAGTTTCGCAAAATTTTTCCACTCCTTATCAACAATTCTCCTAACTAGTCCTGACTGACCATCATATGTAGTTGTAATCCCCAAACTATAATGGTCATTTGTGTTCACTTCATCCACTTTTTCAGTAGCTGTTTCTGGTTTCCCTAAAATAGGGGCAAATCTACCATTCCTTTCTCCAGCTACTTCCTTGCATATTTGGTCAAACAAATCACTGGGATAACCTCTGTTTAAAAATAGCCCTTTCAGTACCTTACACTCACTGTAAAATGTTTTATCATCAGAGGTCATCCTACTTAAATGCACTAATTGACCTTTTACTACACCCCTCTTCGGATGAGGGGGATGTGAACTAGTATAATGTAAATATGAGTTTGAAAAGGTCTCTTCGAAAAGTATCTTCTGATAGCTCCAGCCACTGCATTTGAGGGTGAGACCCATGCAATGGTCCATGTACATAGACGGCCCAAGTCCGTACCTTACTCATATTATAGACTACAGTACTAATTTAGAGTGACAAGATGGCACTGACAATTGTGTGGATGTTGGTGCTCACCGTAGAATGATGTGCCACCACAGGCTTAACCTTAAGCGCTAGTTCATGATGAGTGGTTTCCATTATTTTTGTCACTGGACATCAACATCATGAAAGTGACATAAGAAACATACCAGCTCAATTAAAGCTAGTGTGGGAGCAGACCATCCTCAAGTCTCAATTTTGCAGATGTGGAATAATGCCAGTGTCACCTACACACCAGGGGGCAAGTCTGATGTTTGCTGACATTAAGTATCCCTTGCTTCTTGGCCCTGAAATTATTATGCCTACCAGGAAGAAATGCTTATCTCTGAATGCAGTGTGCTTTGGGCACAGCTGCAGTGCTTCTTTGCTATAAGGGAGTTCTATTGCACGGGGGATTATACGTTCAACAAGCATACCTCAGGGGGGCCACTAATTTCAGTCATGCATATACCCTCTATTGAAGGTTGCTTCCCACCTATGAGTGAGACAGACAGTAATGTCAATGTGTCACCTGACTGTGACACAACTCCACGTATCAGAGTATTATCACCAAACAATGTGGATGTATGCACATCTACAACTTGTTCAGCAACTACCATGCATGCATTTTGCCTTACATGTGCCTGTAAATACATAACTGTGAACACCATAGTGAACATATTACAATATTCTACAGTAAGTGTGCATGATATTCAGAAGACAATTCTATATGTGTACACTTTCAGCTAGTGTATACATAATGTATACGTTGGCAGCAACCTCACCCCCAATGACTTGGAAACAAGTCCTTTTAACCCTTTCTAAAATTAAAAATACTGTTTCCATGGGTGGTGAAAATATCCATGGATGTCTACTGAGAAGTGGTAAGATCCACACAGCAAAACCCCTCCATCAACTCTTTATTATATGTCACTCTACTGGTTACATGCCTGAGGCATGGAGAATAACTGTTGTTATATCCTTATTTAAAGATGGCCTCCCTATCACCCTAGGACTTGCAGGCTTCTTGGTCTCACTGGTATGGAATATATTATAAATGACCTAGTAAAGAACAATAAAGATGATCTTGTATCACTGCATCCACAGCAGTCTGTTTCTGCTGTCTCTGTATTTGTAAAATGCAGAATATGACTGCTCGACCTATTTTTTTTTTTTCTGCAGACAGGCTGTTGAGACCATTCATAATAGACATGCAGTCCACTTTACCTACCTGGACCTTGCCAAGGTCTTAATAATGGTAGAATTATTACCAAACTTTCTCAGCTCAGCAGCAGCTCCTATATAGTTTACTGGTAATTTAACTGGTTGCATAATGCAATGTATACTGTTAAGATCAAAGGTTCTTGTTCTAGAGAGAAAAGCATCCCCAGCAGTTTTTCACAGGACTCTGTCCTGTTCTCCTCCTCTTTGGTGTGTAATCATCTGGCATGAAAGCTGATATACGTGGGCCATTGCTAGGGAAGTTTGATGATGACTGCAAAATGATGGCAGTTAGCAAATTCCACTCTGATCCCCACATTCTACAACAAGGGCTGGAGTAAACATATGCTTGCTGTGTTAATCATGTAATTACCATCAATACCAAGAAATGCAAAATAGTTTCATTTGATTAAGCTAGCTTTATTTCTGTTTAGCAGATAGCTAATGGTACACAAATCTGACAGAGTCATCAGGGACTTGGGTATCTTTGTTGATTACAGATTCTTCTTTGAGCATCATGTTTCTGTTGTTAGCAAAAAGTCCTTCTGCCTTCCATAACTTATCCTTCATACTATCTACTCAAAGTCCAAAGAAGTTATAGTTCCTCTTTATTCCCTCGTTATTAGGCTGATAATGAAATACAATGTCTCCTTTCGCATGTATCTCACTAAGATCCTAAAGCAACTTGAAATACATTAATATTTTGTCACCAAAGTGCCTCAGGTCCCAGTGCCCTTAGCTATTCTGATAGACTAATATCATTGTCTCTCTACTCAGTGCCATATAGATTCTTGAATGGTGACCTGTACTTTGTCTTCTGTACACTCAGCACTCTTTGAACAATTTAATCTAAGTAGAACTAACGGTAAATCAAGCACACACTTTAATGGCCTAAACCTAAAATACCACATCAACACCATGAAATGGCATGGCGGATGTCTAACCCAATGTATTCCCCATTTGTTGAATAGGCTTCCTTTACATATCAAACATACTGCTTCCCTATCAACCTTTAAAATCTTTCTGAATGACCTGGTAGGTGATGATAATTTTCACTTGGATATACTGTGAAAATATACTTAAGGCATTAATAGTCTTTCATCACTGCTAGGTGGTGTGGCTGAGATTCTCAATGAGTCCCTTAGCTATTAGCAAAGTGTGAGCATATGAACTAAAGAAATTATTAAACTATTGATATGTATATAAAAAGCAATGTACATCTTGACTACTTTATCTGGATATTCCCACAAGTGTAACAAATGTGAGTGTGAACTTTTTCTGTAGACTGCTACCCTGGTCTATAACCCACTGAGACACAACTGGACTCCTCCTAAAGCCAAGGATTGCTGCCACCAGACAAGGTATGTATAGACTGGATGGGACTGGCCACATATAGAATCTTAACATGCATATCATGCATGTTAATTGTATAACTCTTGAAAGTGCTTACTATGGTGTTTACAGTTATGCATTCACAGGTATTTAGATTAAAATGCAAAATAAATGAATGGTAGAGGCTGAACAAGTTGCTGATGTGCTTACATCTACAGGGTTTGGTGATGATACTCAATCCCTCCACCCAGTAATACAATAAACTTTTTCATGTCTGTCAGCCTCGATAACCCTGGTCAGCCAGAAACACCATAGAGTGTGTGTTTGGTGGACTGAAGGCTAGGTTCAGCTATCTGGATACATCTGGTGGTGTAATATAATATACACCTGAGAAAGTAGCACATGCTGGACAACATGCTGACTATGGCAAATGGCAGTCTGCCAGATGCAGATGTAGGTGAACTACCCCAAGAAACCCACATGTCTGTAGATGAGATTATCCAGGTATCACAGGAGGAGCAGGAGGACACAGGAAGCAGAAGACACAGGTGTAGGCAATATAGGATGTGACCACAAATGCAGACCAAGGCAACACAGCAGCATCTGACCCATAACTTTCAGTCATGCCAAGCCACAAGTACATGAGTACACAGACTAAAATTTATGCCCAGGTGTTGTACCACCACAGCAGATCAGATTGCATCTAATGGCGAATACACACTGAGCATCGGACATAAAACCGCAATCATAACATATATCATTATGAACATATACAAATTTGTCACAATAGGAATCATCAACTAAGGGCACAACTAACACAGGTGTGCATACAGACTCCAATTGTTGTATCAGTGTATGGCACACAATAAGGCTCACACATCAGAGCAATACATTCTAATTTATCCACTACATTAAGCTACAAGCAGGTATACAAAGCTATGCATAATGCAGAATTGTTAACATCACAAGCAAAATATATCACTGTACACTCTGTTTGCAATTATGGCAAAGATTGGCTGTCGTCCAATACTGCTTAGCATTATCAGGGCCTTCCATGAAGGCATGAAGGGGACCATCATGTATGATGGATCCACATCTGACCATGAAGGGGACCATTATGTACAAGGATACATATCCGAACCTTTCAAGATTCTCAGTGGAGTAAAGCAGGGGTGTGTACTGGCTGAAACATTGTTTGGTATCTTCTTTTCAGTTCTGCTGAAATTTGTTTTTGAAAATGCTACAGATGGTATCTTTCTCCAAACCAGAATGGACGGCAACCTCTTCAAACTGTTGAGACTTACATCAAAGACCGGGGTGCTTAAGAAACATCTGAGGGAGTTCCTGTTCAGTGATGACACAGCTATGGTGGCTCACACTCAGCAAGAACTTCAGTCACACATGAATCCCTTTGCATATGCCTGTATGGAATTTGGCATTACAATCAGTTCAAAGAAGACCCAGGTGATGGGCCAAAATGTGGTCAGTGAGCCATCAATCATGGTGAATAGCTATGAGCTGGAGATTTTCCATAAGTTCATGTACATAGGCTCTACAATCTCTGGCAACCTATCGCTTGATAATGAGACAAACAAATGCACTGGAAAAGCCTCCACAATGTTTTCCAGGCTAACAAAGAGACTATGGGCTAATAATAAACTCACTGTGCACAACAAGGTGCAGATTTACATGGCCTGTGTTTTGAGCACATTGCTGTATGTCAGTGAAACATGGACTCTGTTCTCAAAATAGGAGCAGTGATTCAATGTATTCCATATGCGCTGCCTTAGGCGCATACCATGGCAGGACAAGATCCCCAACAGCATAGTGCATGAGAGAACGGACACCACCTCCATGTCTAATCTCCTGAAACAGAGATTTATGCATTGGTTGGGTCATGTCTCACACATGACAGATGGCCAAATAGCAAAAGACATCCTTTTTGGAGAGCTGGAGTCTGGAAAGAGGCCAAAAGGATGACCCAAATTGCACTCCAAGGACATATGCAAGTATGACCTCAGTGTTCTCTCCATCAATGTGAAGTACTGGTATTCTCTCACCTTAGACAAGATTGCCTGGAAACAGGAAGTGAATGAAGCTCTCACTATTTATGAAATCACCTTGGCAAGGAGAGCAGAGGATAAAAGGGCCCTCAGAAAGTTCCCTGCCCATGGTACCAGACCAACATCTACCTACTTTTGCCCAGAGTTTGGAAAGGACCTTCACTCTCAGATTGGATTGCACAGCCACAGAAGATGCTGCTCAAATCAGTTCAACAGAGGCAGAAACCCATGTTCCTTTGGGACTGAAGAATGCCTACTACTATTACAATATGGATAAAGTAATGTAATTAATGGAGTCAGCTATGGTTAGTAGAACCATTGGACTAATGTGGCATCAGACATGAACACAGACAGATACATTGTCAGTGCCCTGCACAAAAACTATCATCACCACAGAGTAAGAATTACAATACAGGACAGAGTATATCAACTGTCTGTGTTGCACTAATGCAATCTTGGGCATCCACACTGATGGCTCCCACCACAGCCTGATCTGCCCCTACCACATATGGAAACACATGGCCCAGGTTGTAAAAACAGATGAGACTGAGGGTGTGACACTATGATGTGGAGAAGAAGGAGCATGAGTGCAACTTGATTGTCTGATCATGACTGCAGGACCAGCACAAGATAGACCAGCAGTGGAAGTACATGCATGTTGGAGCACAGACACTGATGCCTGGTTGGCAAGGTTAGTTCTGCTGAGAGGAAGCCTGCCTCTCTCAGATGGGAATTAGCTAAACACAGTCAGGGCTTGCAGAACCCTGCTTGTACTACAGCATTGCTATAGTACTGTAGAGTCCAGCAATTCTACCAACCGTGCCACAGATAACATACTTTCATTATAAGCAGCCGATGACACCATCACCTCACTGGGTCTGAACTCCTGTCCTTCATGCATCATGGCCAGCTGGGGTGCAACACAATCTGTGTCACAGGCAAGTGCACAGATGTCAGATCCATGTTGCTGCTGGGAATGTTCATTTGCCTGTAGGAGAATGTAGACACCCTCTTAGGCAGTGGTCTCATCATGGGTCTGTTCTTCACAGGCCTCATCCTGTCAAACATCTGATGTCCCATCCTTATCAAAATGGCTGGACAAGTTTCCCTCCACATCTGAAGTTACAGTCATATCCACATTACTGTCACCATCTTGGCTGGACAGTATCACCATGTCACTGTCCTGTGTGCCAGGGGCCATGCTATTGTACTGACACACATCAGATTCCACATCATGATCACTGGATGGGATAATGGAGGATACATAAGAAGAGACAGATGACACAAGTCAGGATAATGTGCTTGCATCACATTTTGCATACCATTAATGACACATGGAATCCAAAACCAGCTTGTGTCCGTGCAGCCAAACCAAAACTATGAAAAAGCAAAAGGTTCATGTAATACGTCCAGTGACAGCAGGTGAAAGAAAAAGTAGCTCACTTCGATTTGAACTTCTTTTTCTCTTCACCTGATGTCACCCACGGTATTAATGCACATGACACATTCATCTCACTACAATGTTACAAATAATACTGACTTACCATTAGGTATTGTCTGTGTATGGGTCATGGAATCTATATAACAGGGAATTGACCATTAGGTTACACAACTAAAATACATGACCTATAGGATTAATACAAAAATAACACGTACGTGACAAGTCCTTCTGGGAAGACAGTGGGGTAGAAAAGGGATGTACTTCAACTGTAGTAGGGTAAAATATCAGCATTATTAATCATAAAAATGTCAGCATGAACCATTCAAACACTGTTAAAAGACACATTAGGTTTTACATAGACATATTGCTTGTTTGTACACTGAATGCTGATGCAGTCTGCCCTAAGAATGTGTAGAAGGACACCGTATTAATGGAGGACAACAGGAGTAACAGCAATGACATGTATGAAGGATAAGTAATAACACGCCACTGACAGACTCCCGATGTTGTGAGTATGTGTGTTGTACTGTGGATCCTGCAAATCGAGTTGCTGGCTACTGAGACTTGTCTGCATATATCAACTGGACACAAGCTGATTTAAGTATATTTTTTCTGCACTTATTTAAGATTTGAGTCAGTAAATATTGTGTGTCTTTGATTCACTAAATATTGTGTCTCTGTCTCTCTGCAGTTATCTGAACTCACTGAAAGTTGTTAGACTGCTTTGAAATTCCTTTGTTAGTGTTACTTAGTTTGGGGGTTTCTGCTAGCATTAAAATCTGTGTTGGTTACATTTCTAGTAATCATTTTAAATTGAGTTGCTGGCTACTGAGACTTGTCTGCATATATCAACTGGACACAAGCTGATTTAAGTATATTTTTTCTGCACTTATTTAAGATTTGAGTCAGTAAATATTGTGTGTCTTTGATTCACTAAATATTGTGTCTCTGTCTCTCTGCAGGTAGTTCCCCACCCCCCCTGTTTCTAGTTGTGGTGTTAATCTTGGTGGCTTTGGAATTGCCTGCCCCTGCTGTAAATCTCTTTTTGCACACTCCTCCTGGACCCAACTCATTTGCTCACTCAACTGAGTACAGTGAGATCATATTTTGATTTTGGATACTCCAACCAGTCCCATCTCCTCTGCTGTGTACAGAGAGAGCACTTGAGAAGGGCATTCCCCTATAGTATCTTAATCTGATCTGTTTCCTCCGTCTCATAAAAAAAAAAAAAAAAAAAAATTTGCACTTCATCTGCCTTACTGTATTTATGTTTCTTCCTACTTTATTACCTTATTTTGCTTTTGCCTCTTCTTAAAAGTACTAAATTGAATGTATTCTGCTGCCTTTATTACTGCTTGTTAGTAGCCTGATTAAATTGTAACTTTTATTCTAAGGCCCATGGTTTAAGCACTTGGGCTTCAAACCAGTTGTTTTACATTAAGAAGGTTTGTGGTCTTCATTGTTGTGGCAGGACAGGTAGCATACATCTTTCTAAGTTGGGAACTGCTGATTGAAGGCTCAGTGTCTGTTATTCTAAAAGTGTATTAGTTCTGGGTTAAGAACTTGGGCTTCAGGCCAGTTATTTTACATTAAGAAGGTTTGTGGTCTGCACTCTTGTGGGAGGAGAGGCTAGATTCTGCCCTTCTGAACTGGAAATTTCTGGTTAAAGGCTTATTGCGCATGAACTGTTTCTCTCTGAAATCGGTACGCCTTGTTTGCTGTAGCATAGACTAGATTCAGGCTGGCTGGATCTAGCTTTGTTTGTATAACTTGTGCACTGATACAGGCCATCTTTTTTGGAGAAGGTTTCTCTGTACCCTAGTGGCAGGACTGTGCAGTTAGAACTTGTCTGATTGAAGACTGCTGGAACAGGGCTCAGTTTTAAGCTTTTTAACTGGTTAATTGGGTAAAGTGTTGTTTTGATTGTATCTGCTCTATTTTCTGGAATATATATATATATATATATATATATATATATATATATATATATATATATAATAGTTTCTCACCTTTCTGAACTAGTATAGTCCAGTTTTCATGTTATTGCTGAATCCAGGGCTGTGTTACAAGTTTCTGTGTTGCCATATCTTACTTGGATAGAAGGAAGTTTCTCTGTTCACCTGTGAGAGAGGGGAGCTTTGAGAAGGCTATATGTCCCTGGAGGAGTGGTTTCAGCCCAGAAGTTAGTAGTTTATTGGCCTTTTTGTGCTAATTTTGATTGTATCTGCTCTATTTTCTGAAAAATAAAATTATATACTTGTTTCCTGCCTTTCTGAACTAGTATAGTCCAGTTTTCAGGTTATTGCTGAATCCAGGGCTGTGTTACAAGTTACTGTGTTGCCATTACCTTACTTGGATAGAAGGAAGTTTCTCTGTTCACCTGTGAGAGAGGGGAGCTTTGAGCATCCTATCTGTCCCTGGAGGAGTGGTTTCAGCCCAGAAGTTAGAAGTTTATTGGCTATTTTGGGCTAATTTCTATCTCTTTCACTTCCCTGCTATAAAAACATCATTTGCACAGTTTTTACGCTTGTATTCCGCTCAGCAAGTGCCTTCCAGGTGTTCTGCAGAGTCTACAGCAGCAGAGAGACAAAAGAGTGACTTTGGAGTGATTAAGTATCATTTTTCTGCTTTTCTTGCTGTCTTAACTAATTCTGCCTAAAATGCCAGTTTTTTAGCGAATCTGTGATTTAAAAAGTTTGTTATTAACTCCGCACAGCTCCTCGTGGTGTCCTGCAGAGTGATACAGGCAACAGAGAGACCCAAGAGAGACTTTTCCAGATTTAAGTATTTTTCTCTGTTTTTTTGCTATGACTGCCTTTTCCCGCCTAAAAAGCGGATTTCTAACTGATCTGTGTTTTAAAAAGTTTAAATTGCATTTGCCTTCTGCTTTTTACAGTTTTTGCACTTGTTTTATATCAATTTAAGTCATTTTTGTATTGTATAACTGTTGTAGGCTACACACTAAAGTGTGATAGCCTGTTTATAGCATTTACAGTGTTTTCTGTGTGTTTTTCTGCTGTTTCCTGAAAAAAATATATATATATATTCTCTTTTCCTGCCTTTGCTGAAATAGATTAGTCCAAATTTCAGGTTTTGCTGAATTCCAGTCTGTGGTATAGTTTCCTGTTTTGCCCATATCCTTACTTGGATAGGAGGAAGCTTCTCTGTTCACCAGTGAGAGTGGGGAGCTTTGAGCAGCCTATCTGTCCCAGGAGGAGTGGTCTCAGCCCTGAAACTAGTAGCTTATTGGCTGTTTTGGGTAAATTCCTATCTCTTTCAGTTTCTCTGCTTTAAAACCCGCATTTGCGCAGTTTTGCATGATTTTGCGCATAGTGCAGCATCGGGCAGTGCCACTTAAATGGGTTTAAATATTCCCGGCTCCACAAAGTGTGCTCTTCACTTTTTCACTTAGAACTGTTCTAAATCTCAAAGTAAGCACTCTATTTTCATTCTAAAGCCCTGCAGTTGCTCGTATAAGTAATCTTATAAGTAAGCACTAATAAACTAAAGCACTACACCCTCTTATACTCCCTTTAAGTACTTGGCTCCCTATTGGTCCATTTTGATCAGTCAAAAAGTAGTTCCTTATACTATTCTGGCATGTCCAAAAGTCAGTTTTGGGTTTACTCTCCAGTCCAGCTGGTGAATCTGGGAATCTTGAGGCAATGTTACAACTGCCTTATGTACATAGACCACCCTCTCCTCCTCCCAACAAGCTCAAATATATGTGAGAGATGCAACTATATAGCCAAACTGGAGGCTGAGTTCTCTCAACCCAGTACTGGTGCAGTCAGTCAGGAGGAGAAGGTAACCACACACACTACAAATCCAGTCTCACATAGACCTATAGCAACAGCAAACCAAACACATAAACACACAAAAACATACTTGGAGGCTCTAAATTAAAATATGCCCAAGCAGCAGAGACCTCCAAAGCAGACATACAAGAAATTCCTACGCCACAACAATACCCACGTCTCACATAGTTCACAAAGTTAGTGTGTCACACAGTCACAGCCCTTAAGGCTAAACAACACTCCTAATACACTTGTAATAGGTGACTCTATTGTCAGACACACTGACGTCCCACTCACCAGGCTGAACAAGGAGAAGGTCACTGTAAGCTGGCTGTTGGGTGCCAGGATCCGCCACATAACACAAGCACTCAGGTCACTCCAAAGCAAGTACAAATATGACTCTGTCATTGTCCATGCTGGTGTGAATGACCTAAGATGTACCTCCCTGGACTACATGAAAAGAGACATGGAGGAGCTCTCTGATCATGTAGCCCAGGCTGGTATGACCCTGACCTTGAGTAGCATCTTACCCTCACCAAGAATGATGCCACAGTATAAAGACAAAATTATAAATTTTAACAATTGGCTAAAGTATTGGTGTCATTCAAAGGGGATCCAGTGTCTGTCAGCCTGGAATGACATGCACGACAAGCCACATTGCTTCACTAGGGACGGCTTGCACCTGTCAACCCTGGGCTTTCGAATATTGGCTAAGGCTCTTGCCACCCCCATAGTGCCTTTTTTAGGCAAGGCTCAAAAGACAAACCCACCTCCATAGACAACACAAGGAAAAAGAAACTAAGGGTAATGCTGCTCAATGCCAGAAGTCTAAACCTCAAGATACACACACTCGAGGCTCTCCTCAGTATGGAGAATATCGATATCTGTGCAGTAACAGAAACCTGGTTCAAGGCTCCCGAGAGCACCCCAGCACTACCAGGTTATACCTCATACCATGCTTTTCGGCCCCAAAACTCGGACCGAACCACAAAAGGAGGGGGAGTATCCATATTCATCAAAGATACCCACACCTCCAGGTTAGTGGCACTGCATGACGTATCAGAGACCATCCATGTGCAACTAACAGTGGGCAAAACTGCCTTTCAGTTTGTAGCCTGCTACAGACCACCATCCCAAACTCAGGAACCCCACTCAGCTTTCCTGAGAACACTGGAGAATATGAAGGTCTCTCCAAACACCATCATATTGGGTGACTTCAACTACCCAAACATAGACTGGGAACACTACTCAAGCCCCAACACCCTTGCCCAATGGTTCCTAGAATTTATAAACTCAAATGCTATGGAACAACTGGTCACCACTCCCACAAGAGGGGAAAACATATTGGACCTGATCATCACCAACATGAGGAATCTATGTTCCATAAACGCGTATCACTGCTGACAACAGTCAAGAGAGTCAGAACAACACGAACACAGTTTGAAAAAAAACAGAACACCCTTATCCAACACAAGCTTCGGGGAACTCCTTTTTTTCAACATTAAACACAAAGGTAGTTTAGGTTTTTTTTTTTACACACACCACATCACACACCCTGCTAAGCCAAGGTCATATAATTAGCTACATCAGCATTTAATACACACTTCTATGTTCCATACCAGAGGTATACCCCTAATTGGTAAGATCTCACCATAAATTAATCTCACTGGACATCCATATCCTGTCCCCACCCCTAGCCAAGGAAACCACGGTGAAGAATTTCTCAAAATCAAACTTCACACTTCTCAAAACTGAGGTGGAATCCTTCAAAGCCCCCGGGCCAGTGGAAAATATGGCCCAAACCACAGAATCCTTTACAAATGCATTCTATGGACACCTACAGGAATGCATGGATCGTGCTATCCCAAATAAAACCAAGACTCACTCCTCCAAAGGCAGGAGACCTGTCTGGTGGACCCCAGCCATAAATAAGTTATACAACAGGAGGAGGAAGCTACTACATGATAGAGCATAATCCCAAAAAGGGAAGGCATCTCTGATCAGTACTAGCAAGAAACTAAGATCCCTCATAAAATTATCTAAGGCCAGCTTCGAAAGAAAAATTGCACAAGATGCTAAAGATAATCACAAGGCCTTCTTTAGTTATGTCAGGAACCTAGGTGGCAACTCCCAGATATTCTCTGAGTTAGTGCAAAATGACAAAAAATACACTGAACCCACAGACATTGCCAACATCCTGGCAGACAGGTTCAGTGTAAACCCCCCCCCTTCCCCCCCAAAAGAGCAAATGTCTATCCCAACATAGTGTAGCCTCCCTGACATCACAGATGCACAGGTGAGAGCTGCCCTCTCCAAAGCAAAAAACACAGCATCAACGGTGTCCCAGGCTGCATCTTACATGAGCTCAAAGAAGGTGAACCCTCACATAAAGTCACTGTTCAATCTCAACCTTATTATAGGATATGTACCCAAGGAATGGCGTACAGGAACAGTGGTCCCACTCCACAAAGGGGGTGCCACAACGGACCCTATCGCCCTATAAGCCTGACTAGCCTGGTCTGCAAAGCTATGGTGCGTATCATCATGGAACTCATAAATAAAGACATTGGGAACCTCCCAACACTGGATCCTACCCAATTCGGCTTTGTTAAGGGCAGATCTTGCCTCTTGAACCTAGTCAACTTCTTTGAAACAGTCACCAAGGCCATAGATGAAGGGAAGGTAGTCCACACAACCTACCTGGACCTCGCAAAGGCCATCGACACAATACCCCACTCGGGCATCATAAATAAGTTCACCAGCTTAAATATCAACCCCTATGACACAAAATGGGTTGCAAACTGGCTCAGGGATAGAACCCACATGGTCAGAATTGCAGGTGCCATGTCAGACTCTAAACCAGTTACAAGTGGCATCCCACAAGGCTCAGTCCTGGGACCTCTCTTGTTTGGTATATATTTCTCTGAGGTACAGGCTAACATGGGAGGACTATGGCTGACAAAGTTCGAAGATGACTGCAAACTGGGTGCTATAATCGACTCACCGACTGACACAAGCATCCTCCAAAAGGGTCTCACAGAGACGGATAACTGGTGCCAGAGCCATGGCCTAAAGTTAAATGTCAAAAAGTGCATAGTCATCCCCTTTGGGAAAAACAAAGTGCCCACAAATTACCACATAGGTGGTAATCCATTAAGTACGGAAGAAGTAATTAGGGATTTGGGGAGCCAAGTAGATAGCAATCTCTCCTTTGACAATCACGTTGCCAAAGTGGTTAGAAAGACCTTCTATATAGCCCACCTTATCACGAAAGGGTTCACATGTAGATCAAGAGAGGTCATTGTGCCCCTCTACTCATCCCTCATCAGGCCCCTAATTGAATGCAATGCTCCATTTGGGATGTACCTTACGCGATACCTGCAGCAACTAAAAAGACCCAAAATTACCTCACCAAGAGGATCAAGGGACTCAAACAGATGCCCTACGCAGTTAGGCTAAAGAAACTCCAGCTCTACTCAGTTGCTTACTGCCTACTCAGAGGCGATCTGTGCCTGACGTATAAAGCCATGTCCAAACCAGAATTAATGGACATGCTCCACCTCAGGAAATCCAAATCCCTTAGAGCTACACACTCCAGGGACTTAAACCTCAGCACAGAAATAAATAGGACATGCTGGAGGGACAGATTCATATCCCAGAGGATCCCCTCACTCTGGAACAAAATCCCAATCCATGTTAGGCAGAGCCCCTCAATGACCCTCTTCAAGAGAAATCTTGACGAGTGGATGGGAGATCATAGGTTTACCCCTGGGATCTTTTCTTTGTCCCTACTAGACAGAGGCACAGTAAACTAACCTTAAAAGTGCTATCTTCTGTGACCTACTATACAGAGGCACAGTCAACTAATCTAAAAGGGTGGCGAAAGCCAAACACACTCTGGCTAGGCTTATAAATGCCCTAGGGCAGATAGCCTAGTATCAACCTATCAACCTATAAAAGTAAAGAGAAAGACAACACACTCATGTATGCAGGTAAAATAACACTGACAGCATGACATGTACGACACACTGACAGGGAATGCAGATACTCATAGACCGGTTGTTGCACCTTTTGGCCAGATGTCCCTGTATCGAAAAACAGTGACATTAATGTCATGTATCACAGGTCTACTACAAATTACTGCCAAATGCTGTTGTATTATCATACCTGGTCTGTCTGTACTTGCACCTGCAAAGCGTGGACCCCCCCCCCCATCTGTATGTACCTGTAATATACACCATTATGGAAATATCAATATGACAGTAAACAGCAGTGCCTTAATATGAGGTTGAGGAAATAACAGGTAGTGGTCACAGTAACACACTGTGGAGACACTCACCTGCCCTTCCCTGGTGTTGTCCAGAAGTAGATGGACCTGTGCATATTGATGCAGACTGTGGGGAGAAACTGCTGCTCCTAGGTCTGTTTGCCATCTGAAGGACAGTGATAAGCCCATGATTGTATCCACGTGGGGACCCAGCTATGCAGATGATTATGTGGACAGTGTATGTCACCATAAACAGTATACAATCCTATGCAATGCAAACATTTATAAAACACTGACTGTCGAATGAAACACCAGTACCTACATATATCGGGTCTATATTATAACATCGAAGTCTAAAAACATCAAATGTTATAATATTGACCCCATTCAATCGAAACACCAGAAAACCGAACTGTCTGAATAACTAATTTTTTCTCAGGGAAAAAATTTGCTGTTCCGACAAACATACACAACTCAAGCACACCAAAAAAAATAATCTACACACATAAACTTCATGAAACTTTACACTAAACCACACATACACCACTAGCTACCACCTTACCTTAACCCAGCCCTAACCCTAAGGTCCCTAACTATCGCACACTCACCTTACCTTCTCCCTAACCCTTACTCACCTACCCCACCCTAACCCTCACATCACACAATCGCACATTTACCTGACCCGCACCCTAACCCTAACTCACTTAACCCACCCCTAACCCTAAAGTCTGTCACTACCGCACACTCACCTCACCCATGCACTAACCCTAAAGTCCCTAACTACCGCACACTCACCTTACCCCAGTCCGTTCGCTCACTTACCTTAACTTGCTCCATAACCATCGCACCACACTTACCTGAACCCAATCCATAACCTCCATTCGCTCACTTCCTAAACCCGGTCCGTAACCATTGCACCACACTGCTGTAAACAGCAAAGCCACGGACCACCGAAATCTTACCCTAGGTAAAATTTAGATGTTCCGAGGCTTCGCTATTGTCAGCTTTCGCTCTAAAGGGTTCAATATTATAACATTCAAAGTTTTTGAACTTCGATGTTATAATATAGACCCCATATATCCATAGAGGCTGTCTGTGGGATTCATATCCCTTACACTACTTACCTGTTAAATGGAAGTCCAAAGAAAACAGCATCATGCTACAGGAATATGTTTTTATTTTACATTCAAATAATACACAAACTGTCTTTTCAATAACTTACACAAAACCTTGGAAAACCTTAGTATCCATAAGTCAGCCACTGGGAGTATTGATCCTTTTTTATATTGAGACACTTGTTATAAGATTTGTGTTAAGCACCATCAATGAAGAAATATCCATAACACCAAAAGGGCATATTACAAATGGATGCTGTCAGAATCTGTAGTTATACATAAATGCACCAGAGAGTGTATGGAGTTACCCATAAGACATAAGACATATGAATGATCTATAAATACATCTTTATGTACTGTACACTTTGGCTATGTAAATCTGTCTATAAAACTGCATATGGGAGAATAATACATGTCCTTAATGCAGATGGCAACACCTGTATGCATAAAGGTAATTCAGACAGAACTCAATTAAGTTACAAGCAATTGTCATAAAGTTCACAATTTCAATAAAAATAACTCTAAACAGGTGCATTTGAGAATTAGTAATGTTAACCGAGGTTACATTCCACAAAACAGAAAAGCTACCAGGTGGTACTTTACCTTATCAGCGACCTATGGCTCAGGTATCAGTGAAACTGAGAGCTCCTAATGTGCACCCTTCTTTAAGTACCATTTGTACCATACATAATTAATGAGGTTCATTAGAATTCCAAGTTTTGGAATCCCATTTGTCCACCTCCATGTAAGTTCTCAAAATTTATCACACTAACTAAAAGTTTGGTGTAATGAGCAGGTGCTCCACACAAGTACCCAATAGGTAGTGATAAATGGTACCATGTGTAGCAAGTGCCTGTTATCTTCCAGTGATCTAATAACATGACCCAAGTGCCACTTTTACATACTGATGATTCTGATACATTTGAAGATTAGGCCATTGCTATCTATGAACTAAGTGGGACATCAGCGAGTATTTTTTGATTTCTCCATTTCAAACACATTTTCCATTTGAGAATTGAGATGGCTACTTACAGGAGACTGAGATATGTCTGGGAATCCAATTAGACAGAGGAAGAGACCACAAAGATGCACACCATCTGTGCTGAAATGGAGCATCAGATGCAAGTCAGGCCAAGGAACTTTGTGATGAGTGGCATCTGAACCATATAGTGAGGGAGGACCAATGACATACAGGGATCTACTGGACTGAAGTCCAGGTTCTCTACCGCTATAATGACCTGCATCAGAGTGAGATCTTTGTTGGAGGGATGCTGAGGTGAGGAGACAGCCGGTGGATTCCTGCCATAAGTGTCACTATCCAACATATAGCATTAGCTCATCTGGATATTTGAGAAAACATGGTGATTGCTCTCTATATAAGTTTGATTTTATTTCCATGCTGTTAATTTATTTAAGAATGTATATAATATACATAATTCAGAAATTACAGATATACATCTGTTTTCCAAAATATAACAACTTCATTTCATTCACTGGCACCTATAGCTCCTAGGCCGCGGATGACTACTCATTTCATAGTTATCCTTTATAGTACAACAATATCACCTATTGTAGCTGTACATGTCTGAATAGTAATTCATAGCTTATTTACTTCCTTCCTCTTAATAAAGTTAACATCCCATTTGTTTAAGCCAACAGGAATGCCTGTCTGACTGTTTAACATGTTATTTCTTTAGATTATAATGGCCAATAAATTTCTGACATTTCTGTATTCATCCATTATCCACAGCAATATGACAAAACACACACAGTACCTGTTTAATAAGGAAAAACAATATGCTGATTGTTAGCTAGCCCTGTAAGGAAACCATCCAACATTATTCTATTTTGGCATGCTGGGGTTTCAAGTCCATACAGGGGAAACATAATATTAAATGATCTTGGTTTATTTCATAGATACTCATATCTTCTTCTCTACACAGCTGCTTCTTGATATTAATGTTTATTTTTTACATGGTTATAGAAATTCCTATAAATATGGTCGCAATCCATAATGGTCTGTTAACAGCTGCTCTTTAAGTGCAGATTTAATAAAGCTTGCTACAGACTGTAATATGCCTTATAAAGTTTTGTGCAATATGGTATTATTTTCAAAAGTGCCATCAAGTGTTGTTTTGTGATTCAGCATTAAATTCACTTCAACAACCACCTCATCCTTATCTTTTGAGGGAGTAATAATGTTAGAGTTACATTTGAAATAGAGAGCAGGGAGATGCAGTGACGTATGCATTTGTTTTGTGACGTGCACTTTGCCTAGGAATATCTTTAAATGTCGTCCTCCGACATACCTTACTGTGTCCCCTAATGTACAGCACCTTTTATATGTGTGTTAACAGAAGCTCTGGGTTACATGACACTGGTCCACTTTCCCACTGTCTGAGGATTGAAATTTTTCCATTGCTGTTAATGGTTGCGACCACAGTGCTGAAATGAAATCATTCTTGCCAAGTACTTACATACCCCCTTTTTTGAAATTCTAAGCCATGACCAATATTAGTAGACCTCCCCCATCCAGGTGATGTCAGCACCACATGTCTTTTCACAATATTCACAACACCTAGTCTTAGTCAAGATGTTTTAACTAGGATGAATGTTACAGTTGCAGGTTTGAATTTCAAGTTCTCCAATCTGTCTTTAAAGATGTAAAAGGCTGTGTGTAATCTTGCAAAAGGTGAATGTTCATTACTTGCTGTTCTGCAGAAGTACATTTTCTATAACCTGGTCTCAGCAATGCATATCCCTGTTATTCAAGGCCTACATCATTCACAGCCCCTCTTTTCATTTTCCAGGAGAGGAAGACTGGAGCTGGAATCGAACCTTGAGCATTGCACAGGCTTGATGTACACCAGACGGACTAAGGCTTGTTACTTAATTTTTCTGTTTAATTAAATAGAATGCATCTGATCCTTTTTATCTGCCTGTATTTTTTACATTACTATCTATATTGCTTTGAAATCCTGAATACCAATCATGCATCAGTAAGGTAAGTGCAATAATCATAGTATACCTGTGCTTAATGGTCTGATTCAAATCCAAATATATGAAAATATTTAGCATTAAGCTATGTTTTCTGTAGATAGTGTTGAAATATAGATCACAACCTAAATGACAGCCAGATTTGTGTATCTCTCTAAACATGTTTTGAGGTGGATGTTTTATGTACCAGTTTATAGCGCTTTTATTGCTTATAATTCATGGGTTGGCACACTTGTATGTGTGGATGTGTTTTCTAGTCATCTGTCTTTAGTGCATAGCCTGCCTAGTCACAGTCGGAATGCGTGTCGACTGTATCAGTGATCACACTGTCATTTACAGACTGTGTGGTATACCCTTCAGTTCCATGTTTGTGTTATATCTGCCTACAGCACTTTGGGTGTTTTCTTTACAGCATACTTGTATTCAGTGTTTGTGGATACCTGCGCAAGTATGCATTTCTTTGTAACATTTCATAATTATCAAGCAACATCAGGATGTTTGTATTTTGCTGGCTACTGATTGCTATTTATTGTAGGCATTAAATTATAACTGATCTGTGCTTAGCTTCAGTGAGTAGCTCTCTCATCCATATAATTGACAGAGTTGAAGACATGCCACTGAATTGGAAACCAATGATCTACTTGCGAAAAAAGAACTGGAGTGGCAAATCACACTGCATGCAAAAAAAAAAAAACAAGGCTCAGCACCATGGAATCCATTAACAGCACCTTGAAAGTATGAAAACTAAACCACAATTTTTTTTTTTTTATGCATGACTCACTAGCCCAACGTCCAGACTCTAAAAGGCTGACACTAAAATATAATTACCCAATGAAAGCAGGGATAAGGTTCTTCTACTCCAAGCCGCAACCCAAACAGGACCATCAACAAGCACTCCCCAATAGGGTAAAGACTTTTTTTTTCTCAGACAGTACTCCCAAGGTGTTGGCCACAACTTCTAAATAGTCATTAAAACTCCAGCACATGGATAGGATACCTTTCAACATTTCTGACAAAAAGTGTAACACAACTTTACTGAGCCTAAAATTTCTGATTGATCTCTAATATTCAGGTAAACTGTGGAAACTAGTGAAACCTTTTTAACCATGGAAGAGACTTTAACGCCTAGAAAACAGTGTACTATAATCATTTAAGTTGCTTAATATTCTTTTCTTTTCAGGTACAGTTTTTAGCAAAATGTTCAGCAGTTTTTATATTTTTATGTTTTGTATGCATTTAGATTTTGTCTTGCCTTGATTTTCAAAGGAAGCAGGGCATCCTGTACAATTTTTGATTCAGCATTCTATCTTTAGGACACCCCCCCAAGATTCCTTCCTAGTTTCTTTGACTAATCCCTGTTGCTAGCTAGCCTTAGTACAGCACCCACCTTCCACCACCAATACATACATAATTTAAAATCTTTCTTCCCGGTCATACTCTGTTTTAATATTCAAGCCTCACAGTCAAGTGGGTTTCTACTTTTTCACTTACAAGTATAAGTCCTATCCTGTGGCTAGCAGCCAGGCACGACTGTCCTACTTATCTTTAGAGAGCAGTAGCCAGGTACTTCCTGGCACTTCTATCAGTATCACACTGATTCTGGCTGTTTATTAGGCTTCCATTTGTCTTTAAAAAAACTTTTATAAACAATTCTTGCCCAAAATAACATAAATTGGGCAAACCTTAGGTAACTTAAAACTGTACCAGTCCTTTTACTGATGCACGTCTTAGTTGTCACTCTGCCAAGTTGACTGCTTAGATATAAACCAAAACATGTTACAGCACCACACAAGTACCACCCAACCTAGATGTGAACTTTTATAATAAGCCATTTTAGCGAACATTTAAAATAAGATATCTTTTTACTAAGCCTGCAGATATTTGCCCCCAATGGTCATAGATGGTTTAATAGTTAGAAAAAAGTGAAATGAATCATGTAGTGCAGATATGGCAACCAAGGATCTGACAACATGAAAAATTCCTTTATCTCATCTGCTAATTCAATATCTTTAAGAAAACATTTCACTCCAACTTGACCTTTGCCACACTACTGCTGTGTTCACCATAAGAGCATAGAGTTGATAAAACACAAAAAAAGCCTCAGCTGCAGACAGCTCCTAACTTTGTGGTGATTTAAAAACACCGACCCCACTGATACTCAAACTAGACAGACATTCTACATTCCTTAAATCTGTAGAAATTATCGACATTAATTTAATATGTAAAACAATATTAGAAAGCACAGAACTTAGTCATTACTACTGAAACAGTGAATAGCACCATTCCCCTAAGGCCCCACAAGAATAATAAAACAAACTAGAATATCCCATGCATGCATTTTTTTTCAGTAATCCTACGGTACTAGCTAAAAAGATGGCATCCCACGTGGTCCCGACCACTGAGTATTATACTGCAGCACATCGCAGCTGCAATGCTGGAGCCTTCGTATCATCATATATTAAGTCCTACAATAATATTACATCTAAATTTAGTTAATTTAGACATCCAGCCCACACAGCTTGGAGGCTTAAAGTTTCACAAGGCTAAGCTGTTTTCTGCCTCAGCAGAAATCTGGCACTGGCAGTACATGCAGGACACATTAGAGACAGAAATTCCCACTGCACTGCTGCTGTTCTTAGGCAGAAAACAAATAATCTTATCCTGAGCTGCTGATATGAATCACCAACTAATTAAAATGTCACTTCTCACAAAATCATATCTTTAGAAAAACAGCTTTAAAACTCTGATCAGCCCAATATGAAAGAGAGCAGCTTAATGCATGAGCAGCAGATATCATGTATTGAACAACACAGAATTAAAACAACACTAGTCCACCATGATACCTCTTCCCCAGCTTTAAGATTACCTTTCCCCAGATATCTGGTACATTTGTTTATAATCTTTGAAGGCATTGTTTGGTATAATTTTGTATAATGCTATGTAACTTTCTGTATGTATACATATATATATATATATATATATATATATATATATATATATATATATATATATATATATATATATATATATACATAAAAATATATTTATGGTTCCCCTTTAGAATCTTGAATTGCTGAAAGCTCAAAATTCATAAGCTCGAACCCAGAATCTCGAGTTTTCAGCAACTCGAAATTCTAAAGCGAACCAAAAAGACATTGCAAAATGTCTTTACAATGCCCCCCCACACCCCCCTACTTAAATATACCAACTCCGAGATCACACTACAACGGGGAAGAGGGAAATCTCCCATTCAGCACTATATGCAGAAGCACACAACGGGAGAATTTCCGTTCCTCCTCTACAGTGCGATCATGAAGCTGATGTATTTAAGCAGGGAGAGTGCAGGGGGACTCTGCCGCCTGCATACATGTAAGTAAACCTGTTTTTTTTTTTTTTTGGTTATCTTCCCTTCACATTTTCAAGTTACTGAAAACTCGAGATTCTGGGCTAGAGCTTATGAATTTAGAGCTTTCAGTAACTCAATCTTGTAAAGGAAAACCATATATATATATATATATATATATATATATATATATATATATATATATATATATACTGCAATTTCCCAGGTCCTTTTTCAAGAAAGTACATTTATCCGAAAATGCACTTTTGCGAAAATCAATTCAGTGAAGAGATGTCGTCAGTTCCGGAATCCTGTGGCAGTGCAGGTACAGTGTGTCTTCAATGGTGTATGGGGAGTTTGTTGTTGTAGATCACAGTATGGTGAGGATAACAAAGTATTCCCTTTTCCACACTGTCGTGCGATCTCGGAGTTAGTATATATAAGTAGCGGGGTGGTGTTTAGTGTATTTGTTTTTTTATTATTATTATTTGTTTGTTTTATTTTCTCTTTCTCTGAACTGATTTTCGCGAAAGTACATTTTTGGATAAATGCACCTTCGTGAAAACAGACTCGGGAAATTGCATTTCAATGAACAGTAATTTTGATGGTTAGACCCATATTATATATATATATATATATATATATAAATATATATATATATATATATATATATAATATATAAATATATATATAATATATAAATATATATATATATATATATATATATATATATATATATATATATATATATGTATATATATATATATATATATATATATATATATATATATATATATATATATATATATATCAATGTTCATAATGGACTCTATTTACAAAATTCTTGGCTGGGCTTGTAAGGGCCTCAGGGCCAATAGCCTTAACTTCCTTAAAAATAAGGACGGATTCTCCAGCAGAAAACAATGCCCCCTCATACGCTCGTTCTTGGCATTAGAACCCAAGACATGATAGGCAGATCTGATAAAGATTAACGAAAGTGCCACAGAATTTAGATGACCATGTTCCTACCCTTTAATTCTAATGAAATTAGAGTCTTATGAAATTCTTTCACATACCAAACAGCTGAATTAAAAGATACTCAAGATATTTAGGACCTAACCAACTATGAAGAAACAAGAACAATTGCTAAAATACTTATCCCATTCTTTCACATGTTTTAATTGTTTAATGTTTTTAAATGTCTCAATGCTCAAAAATGTCTAAATTGCTCTATGTAAAGGAACTCAATGTTTTGTCAAGATTTTTCTTGCTTAACAATAATAACGATGATCATATAGATAAATTAATCCATTTTCTGACTCTTCTATGGAAACATGTGCATCCACCCATTCTGGACCATTCCTACCAAAAAGTAACAAAATATGGGGTGTTCCTAAGAATTTGATGAAGCACACTTACACACATCCCCCCCATCACTGAGGCAAAGTACTATTCCAAGCTCGGCCTACCTGTAGTATAATTAAAAAGCCTTGCATCAGCACTGTAAAACTCAGTCTTCTAAGCAGCGCTCATCTGCCTAATAAAGAACCTTAAACTCATAAGGACCAAAAAGGAATTTTTATTACTGAGCAGAGACTCAACTCCAGCTGAAGCTACAGGGAGGGAGCCCAGTGACCTCATAAGAGACCTACTCACCAAAGCTAAGCACAAATTAGGTATAATTTGGAGTACTTTCCTATTGTTTACAAGTCTTTCAGATTTTTTTCAACCTTTTCTTTTGCTACCTTCATAAGAAGCCGAGTTTACACTTGCAACAACTACAGCTAAATTGGCCGGCACCCCCTCACTTTTTATAATTGTAAGCATATCATGCATACAGCTTTACACATGCAATACTTTTTGAACAGTATAAGGTAGACTCTCATGAGTCACAGATATGACTGAACATTATAAGTATTTGTTACTGTTGTATCGTTTATGTTGTGGGTTCAGCCAGTTACCATGCTGCCTGGATTAGATGTTTGTAATTTGACTTGCCTAGTCTGCACAATATTGTTATGTAAAAAGTCACTTGGTGGCTGTTTAAATGAATCATTACATGCCAAGACTACAATTTACATTCACACACAGAAATACCTGCTCAGGGAAGACATGCTAGAGAAAAACAAAGGGAATAATGACATGATGATAGGCAATCAGGTGATCTACTTACTGAGACAGAAAAAATTGTTAACCTGTGTAGGTCCCATTAATAATATGTTGACATTTACAAGCTTTTATTTTGTCAAATTTCAGTTATGTTAATGTGACATGAGGCAGTGTCATTTTTAATTCCATTCAACTGCCAGGAAATGTTAGATGTGCTTGCTTTTTATATACTTGACATGCTTTATGTAGACCAATATTCAAATGTCCAGGTGATGTCATGATTCCCACTGGTGAGCTGTTGTATGCATGTCATTACACAGCCCTGGTGGAACTGCTCACACTGGTGATGGTTATGTTCTCCTTGACATGTTTTATTATTGGGCACCTCCATAACTATAAATGAAGTGACGTATGGAACATGTTGTGTACTTTAAGAGTCATTCACTAGCAGCACTTCTGTTGATTATACTTGTGCTACTTGCTAATGTTTGTAACAATTCATATTGAACTGTGTTTTAAATTACAACTTTGATGGATGCCCTACACCTTCAGTGTCATATTTGTATTTGCAGAACTCACAAGTGGATGGGATGATAATTAAGTATGTTCAATTGCAGAAGAGCACATCCATTTCAGTTCAAGGTCAGCTATGATCTTCATGGGAATGTGCTGCATGATAGACATTGTTGACTTTTCATTTGTCATGCTTTGCTTTTCGTCTTAACAGAATATCGGATCCATGAATAATACCTATCAAATGGAGATAATGAGCACATGCCAGACTACTGCTGGAGTCCACTGTTGATGACGATGATGATGATGATGATGAGAAAGCTTAACCAGCACCTGTTTCTGCCATCATGACTGCTGCACCCCAGAAAAGATGATGTCAGGAACAGAGCAGAGATTATTATGGGTATGATATCAGGGATGTTCTGAATGATGTATTTCAAAAACAGATGAGGGATATGATGGGGACAGTCTTTCAGGGTATGGCATGGACTATGTGGGACTCATTCAGGGAGATATCTAGCCCCATCAACCTGGTCTCTCTGGTCAGTGAGTATTGTATATGTGCTGCCAACATGTTGATTGCCGTATAATTGACTGGACTGTATGTGCACTGTTGTGCTTGCATATCACCCTGGGTCCTCTCCTGTTTGGTATCTACTTCTATGAAGTACAGGCTAACACAGAAGGTCTTTGGTTAATGAAGTTCACAGATGACTGCAAACTAGGAGCCATAATCAAAACTCCAAAATATGTGGACATCCTACAAAAGGGTCTCACTGAGACAGATGCCTGGTGTCAAAGCCATGGCCTCAAGCTCACTGCCAAAAAGTGCATTGTCATCCCTTTTGGTAAAAACTCTGCACCCATGAACTACCACATAGGTGGTAATGTACTTAACACCGAAAGTGTGATAAGAGACCTTGGGACACAGGTGGAGAGTAGTCTCTCCTTTGATAATCACATTGTCACAGTAGTCAGGAAATCCTTCTACATGGCACACCTCATCACAAAAGGTTTTTCATCCAGAAAAAAAGAGGTAATTGTTCCCCTCTACTCATCACTCATTAGACCCATTATAGAGTACAATGCCCCTTTTGGTATGTACCTCAACAACTGGAAAGGCCACAGAAATACCTCACAAAGAAGATTACTGGCCTCAAACAGATGCCCTACGCAGACCGTCTCAAAAACCTGCACCTACTCAGAGGTGATCTCTACCTAACACACAAAGCTATGTCAAACCCAGAGCTTTTGGACATGCTCCACTTAAAGAAATCCCAATCCTTTCAAGCTACATGCTCTAGGGACCTAAACCTTGTCACCACAATAAACAGAACATTCTGGAGGGATAGATTCCTGTCCCAGAGACTTCCCATACTCTGGAACAAACTACCTATCTATATCAAACAAAGCTCCTCATTAGCACTCTTCAAGAAAAATCTTGATGATTGGATGGGAGATAGGAAATTCACCCCAGGGATCACTTCTGTGGCTCTGCTTGACAGTGGCACAGGAAAATAATTTTCTTGGGTGACGAATGCCAGGGTACCTTTTGGCTAGGCTTATAGGCCTAGGGCCAATAACCTAGTACCTACCTATGGACCTATGAACCTATGTAGCTGACATGCTTATGTGTTCTCATCTTGTGACATTTAAATATGCTTAAATGTGTGCCTGACACACATTAAGACATTATACTTTCATCACACATTCAGATGTCTGTGCATTTGACAGTTAACCTGCAACTAGTACTGCAACAATTAGTAAATGTGTTTTACTGAGAGTAACTGACAGGCAACAGATGCTCTATTTGTGTATTGCCATAACATGTATATGCAACAGAAGGATAGTCATTTCCTATATTTTTGGATGATATTTCCCTTGCTGTCCCACTGGCATGATATGGTGTTATGTGCCAAGTGTTGGCAATGCTGATGCCATTTGGGGTCATATACAGGTATGTCATACCTATGGCAGTCCTCCTATTCTGATTTCATTGGACACCAATGTCGTATTATTATACACACTGTGGTAAGGATACTTTATTCTGTAACAGTACATTATGCTGTGTTTCCTGTATGTTACATTTCCATGTCAATTATTTATTCACATAGTTTCACAGCTTAAGCCAATAGTTGCACACAGTAACTTGTGATTGTACATGCCTGTGCATATATTTGGATTCATACTGACACGCAATTGTACCTTTTACATGTGAGCATTTACTGACTTATCATTGTGCTGTAGTAATACTCACAGGTACGTGACATATACCTGAAGCTGTTTATTTTACAGTGGCATGACATAACATGTGTATGTGATTGAAATTCTTAGCTTGCTTACCTATGCCTGTTGGTGTTACCTGCACATTACAATGTATACGTGATTTACATATGCCAACTTCTGTGGATATCAATAAACAATCTGCCCCTGTAACATACATTTGCTTGAATTAATTTTGGGTTGGCTTTGACAGCATCATAAGATCATAGGATCATAAGAAGTTACTAGGCTATTCACCCTGAGGCCCTTATAAGCGTAGCCAAGAGTTTAGCCCATGTTTAGACAAATCAGCACCCATTGCCCCTGTCCAGCAGGGACATGGGTGGAATCCCAGGGATGTATTTTCTATTTCCCATCCAGTTATCCAGATTGCACTTAAAAAGGGGTAAAGAGGTACTCTGCTTGACGTGGAGAGGGAGTCTATTCCACAGATGGGGGAAGTCTCTAGGACACAAATCTGTCCTGCCAACAAGTCCTATTGATGTCACAAACCAGGTTGAGACTGTACATGCAGGTTACTCGAGTGGAGCTTGACTTGCAGATATGCAGCAGTCCCATCAAGGGTGGTCTGAGATCACCTTGTATGCCAGAGAGAGGTCACCTCTGAGGAGTCTGAATGAAACTGAGTAGAAGGCTAGGGCTTTTAGCCTGTCTGTGTATGGTAGATTTCTGAGGCCATGGATTCTCCTGGTGAAGAGCCTCTGGTGTCCCTCCAGCTGTTGCATGTGCTTTGCAAGGTACATGCCAAATAGAGTGTTGTACTCAATAATTGGTCTTATAAGGAAAGAATACAGGAATGTTATGACCTCCTTGTCCCTGGATGAGGTACCCTTATTTATGTGCTGGGCCATGTAGTAAGCTTTTTGTACAATGGAAGCAGCATGGTGGTCAAAAGTCAAGTTGCTATCAATCTGGGTGTCCGAATCCCTCACGACTGATTGTGTGCTTAGGACATTATTAATGTAGTAATTTGTGGGGACATCACTCTCCCCAAAGGGGATGATGATGCATTTTTTGGTATTCAGCTTGAGGCCATGTTTCTGGCACCAGTCATTTGTTTGGGTGAGACCCTCTTGGAGGATGTCCACATCACTAGGGGAACTTATGATAGCACTCAGCTTGCAGTCATCTGCAAACTTGGTCAGCCATAGCCCACTGGTTTTGGTCTGCACCTCAGAAAAATATATCACAAATAACAGAGGCCCCAACACTGAACTGTGGGATACTCCGCTTGCTATGGGTCTACTCCTTGAAGTGGCTTCCCCTATTTTGACTAGGTGGGTTCTAACAATGATCCAGTTTGCTACCCATCTGGTAACATACAGATTGATGCCTAGTTGAGAGAGTTTATCTTTTATGCCCGAGTGAAGAATAGTGTCGAGGGCTTTGGCCAAGTCAAGGTAGGCAGTGTACACTGTCTTCACTCATCCATGGCTTTGGTGACTGTCTCAAAAAAGTTGACCAAATTTAACAGACATTACCTATCCTTGATGAAGCTAAACTGAGTGGGATCAAGTGCTTGGAAATTGCCAATGTCCTTGTTAATGAGGTCAATGATAATCCATTCCCTGGCCTTGCAGTTCAAGATTAGGCTGATGGGTCTATAATTTCCCAGATCGGTGGATGCTCCACTTTTGTGTAAAGGGATGACAGTGGCTGTCCTCCACTTAGCTAGGACAAAGCCGGTACTCAGACTTTGATTGAATAGGGTGCCTAATGGTGCTGCAAGTTCCTGCCTGAGTTCATGTAGGATGCAGCCAGGGATGTTATCGGGTCCCAGGGAGGCTGTATTTTTTGCCCTTGAGAGAGCAGTGATGACCTGATCCATAGATATAAGGGGAAGGGGCAGGTACTGGGAATGTCCTGATTTACTGATGGGGGAACAGATGGGTGAAATTTTCAATGACTCTGTCAGCCAGCAAGTTTGCTATATCTAAAACATGTGTATGTATATTGTCCTTGACCACCAGTTCTGAACAGATCTGGGTACCTCTTTTGAGATTGTGGACATATGTGAAGAAGGCCTTATGATTGCTTTTAGTAGAGGTGGCCAATTTGGACATGAAGTTTACTTTGGATGATTTCACTAGTGCTCTTGTTTGCTTCTTCAGACTTGGGAGAGATTGCTTCCAATAGGGGACCTGGTCCTTCTTTGTCCTAGACAGCATTTTTTTTCTTTTGTTATAGAGTCTATTTATTGCAGATGTCCACCAAACAGGTTTACTCTTCCTTGTGGAGGATAACTTAGTCCTGTCAGATATTCCTGATTCCATGCATCTATATAAATGTTTGTACAGTACTTTGATATAGTTTTGGATACTGGTGTCAGTTCCTGGGGGGAGGGGCTGTGAAGCTGTTTATACTTTCCCTCAGGAGGCTGTAATCAGCTTTGGCTAAGTTTTTTTGTTTGACCCTAGCTAGAGGAGGGTCAGTGAGATGGTGACTTTGAAAGTGACCACTTTATGGTTGGATCTTACCAGGGAGGATGATACTGTAGGAATGCTGCAGTGGTTACTCATGTTGGATAATACCAAGTCCATGATATTATCACCTCTTGTGGGGGGTATCAACTAACTGCTCCAAAGCATTTGCATTGACAAAATTGAGGAATCTCTGTGCATTTGTCTTCTGGCATAAGTAGCTCTTCCAAGTTATGTTTGGGTAGTTAAAGTCAGCCAGGATCAGGGTAAAGGGTTGAATCTTGATAGAGTCGAAGATGTCCAGATATCAGATTAGGCATCTTGAGTCAGATACGGGGGCTGGTAGCTAGTTATGACTTGTATAGGGGTCTTGTCAATGGTTAACTGCACATGGAGTGTCTCCTGTGTGCCATACTGTTTGACCAGCCTGGAGGTGTGTATGTCTTTAATATTCCACCTCCTTTGGCTTTACTATCCATAGTTTGGGGTCTGAATGTGTGATAGAATGAGTAACCAGGTAAGGCTGGGGTGCTCTCTGCAGCTTTGAACCAGGTTTATGTGACTGCGCATATTTCAGCATTTTCCAGGGTTAAGAACTGTTTCAATGAGTGCAGTTTCATGTTTAGATGCCTAGCATTTAGCAGCATGACCTTTAATTTGCATTTTGTTGAAATGTTTATGTTGGTAGTTTTAGCCTCATCACTTTTTCTAAAAAAGGCACTATGGGGGAGGCAAGAGCCTTTGCCAGACGCCTGAAGCCCAAGTGAGACAGATGCAGGCCATCTCTGGCAAAGCATCATGGTCTGTTGATCATATCTTCCTTGGCTGCCAGGTACTGTATATCCCTGGAATGACACCAGAAACTAAGCCAATTGTTAAAGTCAATAATTTTCTGTTTGTATTAAGGCATCATTCTGGGTGACAGTAGAATGCTGCTTAAGGCTAGGGACATACCCAGCTGGGACACATATTCACTGACTTCAATCATGTTTCTCTTCATAAAGTCTAGGGAGGCACATCTCTAGTCATTCACACCAACATGGACTATGACAAGAGTCATAACAGTACCTGTTGTTGAGAGACTTAAGTGCATGTGTGATATGGTGGATTCTGGATGCTGACACACAACTAACCATGACTTTCTCCTTATCCAGCCTGGTGAGAGGCACATCTGGGTGTCTCACAATGGAATCTCCTATGAATAATATGTTGAGTTTATGGTTAAGCCTTAGTGGCTGTGAGACACAGGTGTGTGAACTATGCATAGTATGTGGTGTGGAAGGCTGTGGAGATTGTGTGTGTTTTTTCTTCAGAGATCTTTTTTGTTTGGGTATGTTTTTGTTGAGGACCTCCACATATGAGGGTGTGTATTGTGTAGGTGTGGGTGATTTTTGAGGTGTAGTGATTATGTTGACAACCTTCTCAGTGCCAGATATGCTGACCTGTGAGGGAGAGAGCATAGACTCTAGATTCCTAATGTATTTGCAACTGTCGCAAATTGTGTTCCTAGGTGGTAGTAGTAGGTGATTGTCGGTGTCCATAAGGCAGTTGCTACACTGTCTCAGGATGCCCATATCAACCAAATTGGCAGGAGGAACTGTAAGAAATTCCCACCCATATTTGTCAGAATCTAAGAGAGAATGGCCATGGAGAGCTATGGGGTAAACCTAAAGCCCAAGTGCTTAAAACAAAACTAAGAAGCTTAGAAAACCACTTACAGTTTAAACAGGCTATGAACAAGCAGTAATAAATGCAACAGAAAAGCTGCAACTGAACACTTTAAAGAACAAACCACAGCAAGTAGCAGAAAAAGCAAGATAAAGTAATAGAAGAGGAAACACAAATACAGTTGTGATGCCCCTGCACTGGCCTACTAATCAAGGAGCCTTAGTCCTCACCACTGTCAACAGAGAGGGATGTACACAATGGGAGGATGACAAGTACACACACCACAATAAAGTACAATTTCCCTTAAGAGCACACAGAAACTACAGTCAGTTCGGGGCTGGTTTCACCTTCATTCTCCAGATCCCCAATAAGACTCCCCACTGGCACAGCTATAAAGCTGAGATCTCAGATGAGTGGCCAAGCTAAGACCTCCAGCACCCTCTCTGTCTAAACAGTGCTTTGTGTTCCTGCCCAAGTAGCTGACACACACACACACACACACACACACACACACACACACACACACACACACACACACACACACACACACACACACAACTGGAGAAGGCTGGTACAGGTTTACTAGCTATGCCCCCTTTTGTCCAGACTATAAGGTAGTTATCACTGCCACCAGCCAGCTCTTTATTGGCTACTTTAAGGCCCTTAGCAAAGGGTGTTGAATATTTCTGTGTAATGTTACCATTAATCCAAATGGTAGTTTTGACCAAGACTTACAAGGCTATTAGGAGTGGTCTGTACAATGTCACCAAATACATATACAAGTACTCTAAGAGCTTAAATATCTCTAAACAAACCAGCCACAATTAAAAGGTTTAAATATATTTAATAATAAATAATAAAAGAACACAGCAATGCGCAGTCAATCCAACACAGTTACTTCAGAGTTCAAAATCACAGGAGATATTTTAAAACAACATTGCAGGACAGTCTCACATAAATACAGAAAACATCTAAACCAATCTTTACTATATTCCTATATATCTCTAAAAGAGATACTGTGCGCTAAATCTTACAGACAGGCAATGCCAGTGCAGATGTTAATGATGAGTGGATGTTTCCAGGTCAAAGACAAAATACAAAAATGCACAGTGTCTATCTGAGTGAGTTCTTAAATTAATATCAAACATTATGCTGAGTTAGCCTGGATGACATCAGTTTTTGTCACATGACTTCAGTTCCCAGGTAAACCAGAGACTAATAGAATTTTAACATCTCTGTGTGAGAAATACCTATCTCTCAAATGTTTGCTCAGAACTGTGTAGCTACTAGGAAGTTATAAAGCAATGAAACACTTTACATTTTAAACCTAGCAATTACTTTTATTTCCAGACAATAGAAAAACTTCTAGCTCTAGACATTGTGTCTGCTATCGAACTGAAACTGAGAGATAACATATTTTGTTTATGAGCCAGCTTTGCAAGTTAATCTTCTATGTTCCAACATGGTTTGCTGCAGTTACATTCTTGAAGCTCAGTCAGGGGCGGCTCGTGCTATCGGTCTGCCAGACTGCAGCCCCCCCACCTAGAAATAAAAAGAAATAAAAACATTAAACATAAACTTTAAAAATATAATATATATTTAATTTTTCTATTTTCACGGAGTACCAGCTGCCGCGCATGCGCAAACACACTGCCCTGCCCCGCAGATGCCCAGGAATCTCTGTGAACTCTGACTGCCGCACAGGCAGTCCAGATGCAGAGAAGGTATTTTCTGCCCTGCAGATGCCCAAGATGCCATGCACAGAAGTGAGGAGCTCCAGACTGTTTGAGCTGCAGACAGGACCAATCGGGAGAGAAGTAAGCAGGGATTCGAGTGCAGGACCAATCAGGGGTGAGGTAAGTTCTCCTGCAGGGAAGCGTTACGTCGAGCGCAGGTTTGTTGTGAGTAGAATGGAGTTGGAATAGTGCTGCAAGACAGATTACAGCTTTCTGGACCCTTTGCTGAGAGAATGGAGTGCTTGGTGTGTGAGACGGATTACAGCTTTGAATGGAGTACTTTCCGGACCCAGGTAAGGTGTGTGTGTGCGTGTGTGTGTGTGTGTGT